>NC_056735.1:1001466325-1001766325 GCF_019279795.1 Protopterus annectens | reverse complement strand
TGCATTCTTTTCAGGTACCATTGATACGACCATATTATACTGTGAGTGATTTTGATCATCTTTTGTAATTTGTATTCTGTGGCGCTTTTCTCCCTGAGCCGCCACTGAAAATGGGTTCTTGCCCAGCTGAACTTTCCTAGTAAACATATCAATCAATCAATCCATAAATAAATAGCAGTACATTTAATGTCCATGTAGTATGTAAATGTTGATGTAATTGGAATGCCTGCCTCTTAGTACCTTTTCTATACTTTGTTATTTTTCTTTTTGACTGCAAATGTAAAGACCACAGTGTATATTTCATATTGTGCAAATTGCTAGATTTACTGTTTCTGTTAACTACTATATTTGTTGCTTGGAGCTTTCCCCACCAGGCTTCTTCTGAAACTGAATAATGCACAGAAGATTTGCAGACTGACAAATGAAAATGAAAATTGTTTGACAGATAATTAAATATGTATGTAAGTAAGTAGATAAACATGAGAGACAGGAATAGTAATGTTAGCTTTAAAATTATTTTGACATATACTTTGGTTTTCACGTGGCAAAAGAGACTAGCCTGGTCAAAAATATTAAAGAAAAAATAAGCTACTCTAATTTTTTATAATCTGATTTATGTATATATATAGAGAAAAGACACTTTGGCAGGACATAAAAACACTTTAATACAAATAAAAATAACAAAAAGGTAAGCGCTTTCGAGGTATACCTACAGACAAGGTACTACACTCTCTAATTTTCATGTAACTGACTCTAATATGCCGCGGAGATTTCACTTGGCCAGTACTGCTTTGATCTCTCATGCTGTTTCTTCTACAACCAACAAACCGGCTTGCGGCATAGCTTCTCCCTCTCAGACTGTTGTCAATAAGTTCATAGAGGGAAATGCGACTGTTTCGCAAACAGATAGTGCTTTTAGTGATTTGAACGAAGGTAATTTTAACACTAGAAACTATGCTACTTTTGCTAATAGTGACAATGAACGAGTGATATCCTCGCCTTCTTTTGAGAAAGCAATTGGACTGTTGGGTGATAATTATTCTGTTTTGACATATGATAAGTCTAGTAGTAATGTAAATAATGTTTTTGGCACTAGAAATGTTGATGTTCATGCTAATGCAGCAGTGCATAGCATTGATAGGAATGATGTTTTTCCTACTGAAGGAATGAATGAAGTTAATATTAGTCCTAGCAATGTGCATACACATGCTGGGTTACTTAGTCAATTTAATTGTGATAATTCGGCAACTCTTAAAACTAGTTTAGCATGTGTCAATGATTTATCTAATACCAAGTGTTTTAATGATGCTGATAGTCTAGTGGATGAGAATTCAGGCCATATTATTATTCAGACAGTTAGTTTAAGTAAATCTACCTTGGACAATAATATGGTTTCGGCATCTAATATTACACATGCCAACTTTTCAACTAATACAGAACCTGTGGTTAAACTAAGGTGTTTTCCTCTATGAACAGCAATAATGCGAGTAATGAAGGCACACGTTCTTCTGGGGTTTTTTTAGACAAAGCACTGCCCATAAGGCAGGACAAACATATAAGCAGGTCCAGGTGTCACAGGCGACAAGGGAGGATACAGTCCAACCCTGGTGCTCAAAACAAGACCTCGAGTACATGAGGTCACAGATAAATAATTTAGTTTTTAATTTATCCTCAGTCACTCTCACTATTGAAGAACTTTCAGTATTGAATAAGGGTCTCTCCTTTGTTCCTGTCAACAATATGAATTTGGTGGATACTGTTTTAGACCGTAATGTTTTTGCAAGGAATATGATGTTTAAATCCATATATGATGGTAATACTTGTGGAGTTGATAATGTTCATAATTTAAGAAAACCGAGTTGTTTTGTTCCTAATAATTCTCCAGCTATGGATGCATTTATTAAGATGTGAGAGTGATCTTAGGAGAGTAACTAGTGAGAAAATGAAGGGCACTTTTTACAACTTGACTACTGGAGAAGGTCAAGACCTGTGTACTTTGACTAAGGCAGATCACTTGACTATTAGACCAGCTGACAAGGGAGGTGGGATAGTTGTCCTTGATACAATGGACTGTTTGGATAGAATGCACTAAATGCTACATGATGTCAATGTATATATAAACTTACAAAAATTCCAGGTAAATGGTATCATCAGTAGACTGAATTTTTATATGTATGATCTACTTATGACTGACCAGATTGATTATTCTTTGTACACCTACTTTAGTGTAGAGCATCCTACCATACCAGTCATTTATGGTTTACCAAAAGTACACAAAGATCCATTAAATCCCCTGCTTAGACCTATTGTTTCAGGAAGGGGCTGGCATATTATACTGTGAGTGATTTTGATCATCTTTTGTAATTTGTATTCTGTGGCGCTTTTCTCCCTGAGCCACCACTGAAAATGGGTTCTTGCCCAGCTAGATGTGTTTTGAACAAAATACCTGCTGTCCTAAAGGACAGTAAACAATTTCTGGAGCATCTGTTTCTTTGGGCCGAGTCTAGACAGGATACATCTATCAATGAAGTTATTTTTGTAACTTTGGAAGTGAATTCATTATTTACGGTCATTCCTAATGAAGAGGGAGTAGAGAATGTTAGAAGCTTTCTAAATAAAGAAAGTGAGTTTTCTAATATCAAAGTGAATATGATTTGTGCATTACTTGATTTGATATTAGAGAACAATGTTTTTCTATTTGAGAATGAATTCTTCCTTCAGAAAGTAGGAGTTGCTATGGGCACAGCGTGTGCTAACACATACGCCAACATTGTGCTGGCCCATTGAGAGAAGGAGATGGTATTTGCTTCTGACATGTTCAAGCAACACATTACGTTTTACAAGCATTTTGTGGATGACATCTTTTTTACTTGGCATGGGAATGAGCAAGATTTAGACAGTTGTGTTAACTTCCTTGAGAATACTACATCTTACCTCTCTTTCTCACTTAAATTTTCAAAAGAAAAACTGGACTTTCTGGATGATCTTGTTAGTAAGAGCATATTAGGAGATGTATCTACTAAAATGCACAGGAAAGGTTGTAGGAAGAATAACATTCTCCATCGCTCCAGCATGCATTCCAGGCATATTATGACAAATGTAGTCAAGAATCAAGTGCTACGCTGTAGGAGACTTCACACTGATAGGGCTGACTACACTGCTGCGGTCCAGGGCCTTACATCAGATCTCCTAGATAGAGGATACAAGAAGTTTGACATGGATAGTGCAATAGAGGAGGTTAATTCCTCCAATATCTGTAAAACCAAGCCCTATTTTTCTAATAGCTGTCGGGTTGAAGTACAAAGTGCAGGAAGGAAAGTTAATCAACCTGTGAATAGGTTGTGTTTGACTTATTCTAACAATCTCAATGTAGTATGTGATATTGTTAAAAAGAATTGGCCTATTTTGTTGACTGATCCAAGTATTAGCCAGGTACTGGGAACTAATCCGAGCTTTAGCTTCAAGAATAATAGAATCTTGAAACAAAGGTTATGTTACAAGCACCATAATATATGTGAGAGGTTTAACTCACAGCGTAGAGGTACCCACCCCTGTAGAACTTGTAAAGCTTGTGTCTTTATATGGTCTGTTTGGATGGTCAGACATCCACTAAATTATAAGCCTATAGAGTTTTCTTTTTATGCTGATTGTTCCACAAGAAACATTGTTTATTTAGCAAAGTGTAATTTATTTAGTGCATTTTACATAGGCAAGACTAATCGCATGTTAAAAGAAAGAATTTTAGAACATCTCAATGACATACGTAACAGCAAATGCACGAATGCACTAGCTAAGCATGCAATTGATCTTGATACACAGCATAATTTTAAATTTTTAGTTTTGCAGAAAGTGAATGTCAGTTTGCATGAAGGGGACATTAAAAATGAGACAGAATATGTTGAATTAAGATGGATTGTGGATTTCAAGGCATATTTTCCACCTGGCCTCAATAGCGCTGTGTCTTTAAAACCTCTTTTGAAGAGAAGAGGTTTACCACATTAATTAATTAACTTTTTATGATGCATTCCTAAGCCTTGTTTTTATTGGTCAGTGCTTGCATTTAAATCCAGGATTTTTATCAGTTTGTATTTAGGTCTGAAGAAGAGGGTTACCTCGAAAGCGCTTACCTTTTTGTTATTTTCATTTATATTAAAGTGTTTTTATCTCCAGCCGAAGTGTCTTTTCTCTATTTATACATTTATATTTTTGGACACTTTTGGTTCCCACCACTTTTTTTGCTTTTATATAATCTGATTTATGTCATGATTTTTCACTGAACACCTAAATAATTAGCCTAAACCATGAATATTAAACAAAATGTGACACCGCAAATGTGAAATCATAGTGAATTAAAGATTGATTTGTAAGATATTGCAAATATAAAATAAGAGTGAATTAAGGATTAATTTGTAAGAAATTTAAAGTGCTTTGTGTGTCTCTATCACTTTATAAAATTACCCCTAAGCTTCTGTGTTACAGGTTCTCCATATAGAGATAAGATCACTATAGCAATACTTCAGCTGCAGGAAGAGGGCAAGTTGCACATGATGAAGGAAAAGTGGTGGAGAGGAAATGGATGCCCTGAAGAAGACAGTAAAGAAGCAAGTGCCCTTGGGGTGGAAAACATTGGAGGCATCTTTATAGTTCTTGCTGCTGGACTTGTTCTTTCCGTGTTTGTAGCCATTGGAGAGTTCATTTATAAGTCTAGAAAGAACAGTGATATAGAGCAGGTAAGTGTTGATGCTTTATGTTTACTTTCCAAAAGCAATAAAAGAGTTTGTTGTCAGTCAAGACATAGCATGTTGCTGTGTGCTTATGAATGCTTTAAAGACACAGTGCCTTTAGACTGTCCCGACAAGCCTGCAGAACAAAGCACATCTATTTGTCTTTGTGCAGGGAGTAGCTCAGTTTAAAAATCTTTTGTTTATCAGTATGTTCTAGTACTTAGAAAAATGGGTCTTCAAGTTTAGAATTACTGCCAGTTACGCAGACAGTTATTAAAGAACAATTGCTATGTGCTGTGTAACTTAAACGGTGAAATACTTTACTCTGCTGATGTTTGCTGTCATACACAGATATGTGTTTGCTGCACTTCAGAACAAACAATCTGAAATAAAATGTTGAACTGGTTTTAAACAAAATGTACACAAATATTTACTCCCACATGATTGTCAAGCTTCAAACTATGCAGCTATTTATCTTTTTACTTAACATAGTCCATCAAATCTGGATTTATTTAACAGAGATACTGAACTGGAGTTATGAAGAAATTTCATGAGTTACTGTTGCAAACTGCATGGGTCTCTATCTGCTTAGTATTATTTTGTGTGCCAAAAATGGTCACAGAAGCATTGTCTATATCACTGTACTTCTAAGAGTCAAACCGTAGAAAAACAATTCCTTTTGTAAAAAGGAGGCTGAAAAAAAGTATGGGTTGTTCACAGTCTTGCTGACTATGCAGATTTCTGAAGTAAACGTCAGTGTATGTGGTGTATGACAAGTATGTAACAATTTTAGTTATCTTAATAGTGTAGATGCAGATAGTTAATTTGACTTTACTGAAAAAAAAAAAAACGTAGTTGTCATTTACAATACAATATGTATTCATTAGTATACATCGTGGTATAATTTGTTAACATTTTCTGTGGCATTGGTGTTTGTACTATTATATACCATAAAAATGTTTTTTTCATATCTACATTAAGTCGAAGATATCCAGAAGATACCCAGACCTACCTTTCTTTTTTAGAATTAACCATATGAGTGCTACAGTTTAGCTATTATATTTATTTTAGTTACCTTGGCCAAAATGAAGCTTTCTAAAAGTAATAACTAATTTATATGAATTTTCTGCAATGTTTTTGAAATCGTGTTAGTTGTACAATATAATATCATAAAATGAAATGTTTTGTCTTGTGTCTTTCTTGCCACAATCATGATTAACTTGTCAGCCCAGCACAGTGGGTCAAGGAAGCTCCAAACCAGGTTTAGGAAATGAGCTAGGATGTCAGTTAAAAGCACCAGGGTAACAGATGCAGAAAGGTTAGGAGAGGGGTAAGCATGCCATATGAATGCAGATGCATTACCCGTGCACTGTAGACTGTATCTCTGTTTCTGAGCAAGAAATAAGAAGAGAAGTAGCTCTTATTCCCAGAAGGACAGTGCATCAGTGCATCCAAGCTAAATGCTGCCACTGTCCTAATACAATTAGTTATTTCAAAAGACAAAGAAACATGCAGCCAGGATATAATCTCTCTCGTAGCATTGCAAATCAATCAAATTGTGTCTGAAAAAAAGAAACCTGCTGAGAAAGCTCTAAAAGTTAATGGTCATCATAATGAGGAAAGAAATAAAATTAGACACAAAAAGTTGATCTCAGAGGTTTTTGTCTACACATGAGGTGTTGCAACATAAAACAGAGACACAGAGTGGCACATATTAAAGGAATTATGTAATAAAGGGTCATTATTATTCAGAAATGTGCATACATATCAGATTTATCATGCTATTGGTAACCATACCTCTTAACTGTCCAAATTTTGCAGAACAACCTTGATTTTCCTCATATTTTTGCCCTGCCCTCATTTTTTATTCTTTGATTTTCTGAGAGATCACTGAGGATTACCATCAGTCAATAATGCCGGAAATGAACATTTCATACTTCCTCTTCAGAGAATGCTCATTGATGCTAAAACCTGCTGTTCGATTAGTTTTTATGTGACTTACAGTAATACTTAAAAATGATCCTTGATTTGACTTTTGTCCCCCCCCCCCCCCCCACTACCCATTATGTTTGGCTTTGTCCAGCATTCTTGAGCAAAGATGCAAAGACATAAAACAACAAAAAAGAGGGCATGAGAGAGAGCAAGAGTGAAAGAGAGAGAGGCAAACTGCTATGGTGAAGTTTTTCTGTTCTCCATCACCTCTCTTGCACTGCACTTATATACTTATATCAGTATTGAGTATTGGAGGATGAAAAACAGTAAAGTGACATTATATAGTAAAATTATTCAGGAAATTTAAGCCATGTCTTTCTTAAATAATGTCATTATATAATAGCAATAATCCACTCCTGTGTGTAGGTATCACAGGATTTCACCACGGTTTAATCTCTCTGGTATCACTCCTGTGTGTAGGTATCACAGGATTTAACCATGGTTTAATCTCTCTGGTATCACTCCTGTGTGTAGATATCACAGAATTTAACCAGGGTTTAATCTCTCTGGTATCACTCCTGTGTGTAGGTATCACAGGATTTAACCACGGTTTATTCTCTCTGGTATCACTCCTGTGTGTAGGTATCACAGGATTTAACCACGGTTTAATCTCTCTGGTATCACTCCTGTGTGTAGGTATCACAGGATTTAACCACGGTTTAATCTCTCTGGTATCACTCCTGTGTGTAGGTATCACAGGATTTAACCACGGTTTAATCTCTCTGGTATCACTCCTGTGTGTAGGTATCACAGGATTTAACCACGGTTTATTCTCTCTGGTATCACTCCTGTGTGTAGGTATCACAGGATTTAACCACGGTTTAATCTCTCTGGTATCACTCCTGTGTGTAGGTATCACAGGATTTAACCACAGTTTAATCTCTCTGGTATCACTCCTGTGTGCAGGTATCACAGGATTTAACCATGGTTTAATCTCTCTGGTATCACTCCTGTGTGTAGGTATCACAGGATTTAACCACGGTTTAATCTCTCTGGTATCACTCCTGTGTGTAGGTATCACAGGATTTAACCACGGTTTAATCTCTCTGGTATCACTCCTGTGTGTAGGTATCACAGGATTTAACCACAGTTTATTCTCTCTGGTATCACTCCTGTGTGTAGGTATCACAGGATTTAACCACGGTTTAATATCTCTGGTATCACTCCTGTGTGTAGGTATCACAGGATTTAACCATGGTTTAATCTCTCTGGTATCACTCCTGTGTGTAGGTATCACAGGATTTAACCACGGTTTAATCTCTCTGGTATCACTCCTGTGTGTAGGTATCACAGGATTTAACCACGGTTTATTCTCTCTGGTATCACTCCTGGGTGTAGGTATCACAGGATTTAACCACGGTTTAATCTCTCTGGTATCACTCCTGTGTGTAGGTATCACAGGATTTAACCACGGTTTATTCTCTCTGGTATCACTCCTGTGTGTAGGTATCACAGGATTTAACCATGGTTTAATCTCTCTGGTATCACTCCTGTGTGTAGGTATCACAGGATTTAACCACGGTTTAATCTCTCTGGTATCACTCCTGTGTGTAGGTATCACAGGATTTAACCACGGTTTAATCTCTCTGGTATCACTCCTGTGTGTAGGTATCACAGGATTTAACCACGGTTTATTCTCTCTGGTATCACTCCTGTGTGTAGGTATCACAGGATTTAACCACGGTTTAATCTCTCTGGTATCACTCCTGTGTGTAGGTATCACAGGATTTAACCACAGTTTAATCTCTCTGGTATCACTCCTGTGTGTAGGTATCACAGGATTTAACCACGGTTTAATCTCTCTGGTATCACTCCTGTGTGTAGGTATCACAGGATTTAACCACAGTTTATTCTCTCTGGTATCACTCCTGTGTGTAGGTATCACAGGATTTAACCACGGTTTAATATCTCTGGTATCACTCCTGTGTGTAGGTATCACAGGATTTAACCATGGTTTAATCTCTCTGGTATCACTCCTGTGTGTAGGTATCACAGGATTTAACCACGGTTTAATCTCTCTGGTATCACTCCTGTGTGTAGGTATCACAGGATTTAACCACGGTTTATTCTCTCTGGTATCACTCCTGGGTGTAGGTATCACAGGATTTAACCACGGTTTAATCTCTCTGGTATCACTCCTGTGTGTAGGTATCACAGGATTTAACCACGGTTTAATCTCTCTGGTATCACTCTTGTGTGTAGGTATCATAGGATTGAATCACGGTTTAATCTCTCTGGTACCACTCCTGTGTGTAGGTATCACAGGATTTAACCACGGTTTAATCTCTCTGGTATCACTCTTGTTATGAAACTACAGCAACTACAGGTTAATCCTCTGACACCCACACACACTTGTGGAGTACTGCTAAATTACATAAGAGAATAAAAATGTTTCTTCTAAAAAGGACAAAAATAGACCTATGAGATGGAAACAGAACAAGAGACACAATTAAAGCACTCGTAAACTTACAGTTCAATAAAAATCTCTCACAAAATATCTATGTCTGTGGCATACAGGGTTAAAGTCCTACATACGACCAAGGTGATCCATGTTCAGTCAGCTGTTTTAGCACTGGAGGGGCCAGGTACAGAAAGTGGGTGTTAGCAGCAAGCACTGATGCTCTTTATGGGGAATGAATGGATTAGTCAGTTTCTTCCACAGCTGGAGAATGGGCAGGACAGATATTGACTGGCATGTAGCATGGTCATAAAATTAATAAAAATGGTTAAAAATGCGCATATTAAATGTAAACATGTATTTATACACATACACACACACACACACACACACGCACGCACGCACGCACACACACATACACACACACACACACTGTACTGTGTGTACAGGAAGGTATGAGAGAATGTGCATGGTACAGATAGCTGGAAGTGCTACCAAATGTCTGAATATGTTCTTACATATGTAAAGATAATAAAAGTGCTTATTATTGCTGTTATTTCAATAAAAGGTTAAGTTTTAGTATTCCTAGCTCCAGCAAGAATTTTTTATTTTTCCTTATTTTTCTTATTTTTATCTGAAAGGAAATATCTTCCATTATAATACTTTCCACACGTTTAGACCAACTACAGCACAGGTATGATCTAAAGGTTGAGGAGTCTGAATTTACATTAAACATGAATACACCTCAAAGGCAGTCAAACAGTATGACACGGCTGAGCTTCTTCATGCTCTCCATGCCATAACCAAAGACCCAGACTACATCATTACAAGTTGTAGGTCCCCCTGTTTGACCCATATACTTGAACAAACTGGAGATAATCCGCTTTTAACCTAACACAATATTTATGGGTGACTTTAACTACCCCAACATTAACTAGGAATCATATATGACCTCAGACATGTAGGCCTAGTGATTCTTGGACTTTGTTAACAGAAACACCCTTGTACAGCTAGTCTACACTTCCACCGGGGGTGCAAGTATCCTTGATTTCTTCCTCAAAAGCATGGGAGAAAGATGCACCCCCCCTAGTATAATTTGATGATTCTTTTTTCCTAACTGCTTGACAGATATACTGCTGAATCTGTTCTTTGACTTTGTTGTAATGTCACACATAGTCAGGTGTATATGTGGATCCTTAATCTAGTCAGCAATGCATAGAATGGCAATAGTTTGTTTGCATTTGTATACATCAAATAACTCATCAGCGACATGTTATGGGTTGATGTAGTGGGTAAGGTGTTTACCTCACAGACACAGGGTACCTCACAAACACAGGGTACAGGGTTTGATTCTTACCTTTAGAAGGGAAATTGACTTGGCTTAAAATTCCTGACAAGGGCAGTTAGCCTAGTGCTCAGCTATGAATCTATAAACCTAATTAACCAAATAATACCAATGGAAATTCTATGCAGGGTGTAGAAATACTGTAAAAAAAGAATAGCCAGTGTTTAAAAGTAACATGATTGGAAATATAAAAAGATACACAACTTCTGAATGAATGTTTATGGCACAGAAATTTCCATTACATGTTTCTGTTGGAGAAAAAACAGTGTATGGCTTGAACAAACAAAAAAGTCTGATGAAACATGCAGTGCTTGTAAAAATATAAAGGCAGGTACAATCTGAGTGATTTAGAGTTGTAAATTTGAGTGCAGTTAATGAGTTTGCCAAAACGAAAGCTGAAGGAGATTAGAAAGTGATCATTTGGATTAAGTTTGTAGGCTAAAACTGAGATGAAAATGCAATTCTGGCAAAATATGAAGTTCCTGTGAAACAGGCAAATCTAATGAATAATATACAAGTTACTGACTATTTGTAGAGGAAATTAAGGGTGATATTCTGAGGAACAGGCACATAAAAAGGTCAGAATAAAAAGGTCAAGTGAGATGTAATTATATACTATGGTACTGAAGGGCTCTAGATGGCTAAGTTTGCAGATGACTGCAAGCTAGAAGCAGTCATTGAATCCCCAAATGACTTAGCCATCCTGCAGGAAGGTTTGTCCCAAATAAAAAAAAAAAACTGGTGCCAAAATCATTGACTGAAACTAAATACCAAAAAAAATGCATTATCATATCCTTTGGGAAGTCATCTACCCTAGGAAGCTACCACAGTGATAATACACTCCTAAGAGATGACTCACTTGTTCAGGATTTGGGAACCTATGTGGACAGTGACTTAGCTTTTGACCATGTGTTTGTTGTTGTAAGAAAGTCATTCTATATTGCACAGCTTATGAACAAAGGGATTGTATCTAGATCTAGGGATGTCATTATTTTATTATTTATTTATTTATTTTACATTTGTTTGCTGGGTTAGTCTGACTGAGCTGCATAGCCCTTTTTCAGCAGAAGCCCAGGGAGAAATTTCCACAATACGTTATACATAATACACTGTACAATTATACACTAATAAAGTAAAAATTCCTTATAACAACAGTTACTATAAGGTGTAGACCTATAGGACATATATGAGTTGAAGAGTTGTATTTAAAAAGTGTCTGGGTTTTGCACTGGTAAAGAGGGATATTGGCTGTAAACAGTTATGGGAGAAGAAGATGAAGTAAAAGTTTGCAGTCTGTTAGTGAGCAGTTAGGAACTGAGGAGCTGTTTATGGAGGGTGAGTATGGCGGCAGGTCCATAGAGTATAGTGACAGGCCAGGGCTTTGAATTCAGCCTTCATTAAGCCAGTCATTCAATGTAATGTCCCCATTGGCTTGTATCTTTCCAGACATGTGCAACATCTGGAACATCCACTTTGTTATGTTAATAACAAAAGGATACATGTCCTAAACAACTTCATGGACCAACTCAAATCCCTGACACTATACTCGGTATCCTGTGGGTTAATAGTAGGTGACTTGTGTCTTGTATACAAGGCATCCTTTGTCCCAATACTGATGGAGTTACTGCACATTAACAAGTTCAATGGCATCAGAAATACTCAGTCTTGGAATCTAAACCTCTTCTGCGGCATCAGCTGAATGGTTTGGAGGGGCAGGTATATCTCACATAGGATGCTGCTGCTTTGGAACAGACTGTCCATCCACATTAAACAAAGTTTGTGCCTGTCCATATTGAAGCACATCTTGGATCTAAAGAGGGGAAATAGAACATTTTCCCCAGGACTGCCCCCTGTACTACTAATGGGCAGATGCAGCTTCTAAATGTTTTATCCCTTACATGGGTTCCTAAAATTATCTCTGGTGTGATCACAGTTACTTTCATTAGGGGTAATATATAATTATTGACCAAGGGATGGGTAAGGCCAATCTCTAACTAAATGGGAGTGGTTAATTTGAGCACAAAAAGGGAAAATAGCTAGGACTAAAATGGCCCACAAGGGTACTACTTACCTATGAATAGCTGAGTGATGTTAAACTGTAAGTAATTTGCTTCAAGGATTAATGCATATAAATACATGAAAAAAAAGCTTTTTAACGCACTTTACATAATATTCTTTGCAGAGTATTTAGTTTATACTGCCCCATTTCTGTAATAACCTTGTGCTTTTGTACAAAGGTTTAGACTGATAATTTATAATAAAGCATTCATAGTTTCTGCAGATTACTAGTATTTGTAATGACAGATGTAGTAAGTTCCCAATACAAAAATATTTTCTTTCTTTACTTCTAATAGTATTACAGTAACATCTGTATAATCATTTCAACTTTCATTTTTGTTCTTCTGCTTTGTGAACTATGTAATTCTGCTCAACAGATCAGAGTATCTTGACATTATGGTTTGTTCAATCAGATACTGAAATGTAATCTGTATATAGATATATGGCTGTTGATATTCAAAAATGTCTTAAATCCATTTCTTGTCTAGTTCCCTACACATTTTAAAGTACCGCAATATACAATTAATGATTAAAAGGTAAAAAAGTGAAACAGTGAGCGCTTGATTAGTGCTTGATTAGTGCATAATGTACGTGAAGCAGCTCAACCCAGTATGCATGGTATACATATGCTCAGTTCATCGTTTTGTCTCAGTATGGTATACATATGCTCTTCAGTTCATCGTTTTGTCTCAGTATGGTATACATATGCTCTTCAGTTCATCGTTTTGTCTCAGTATGCGTATACATATGCTCTTCAGTTCATCGTTTTGTCTCAGTATGGTATACATATGCTCTTCAGTTCATCGTTTTGTCTCAGTATGGTATACATATGCTCTTCAGTTCATCGTTTTGTCTCAGTATGGTATACATATGCTCTTCAGTTCATTGTTTTGTCTCAGTATGCGTATACATATGCTCTTCAGTTCATCGTTTTGTCTCAGTATGGTATACATATGCTCTTCAGTTCATCGTTTTGTCTCAGTATGGTATACATATGCTCTTCAGTTCATCGTTTTGTCTCAGTATGGTATACATATGCTCTTCAGTTCATCGTTTTGTCTTAGTATGGTATACATATGCTCTTCAGTTCATTGTTTTGTCTCAGTATGGTATAGATATGCTCTTCAGTTCATTGTTTTGTCTCAGTATGGTATACATATGCTCTTCAGTTCATTGTTTTGTCTCAGTATGGTATACATATGCTCTTCAGTTCATCGTTTTGTCTCAGTATGGTATACATATGCTCTTCAGTTCATCGTTTTGTCTCAGTATGCATATACATATGCTCTTCAGTTCATCGTTTTGTCTCAGTATGGTATACATATGCTCTTCAGTTCATCGTTTTGTCTCAGTATGGTATACATATGCTCTTCAGTTCATCGTTTTGTCTCAGTATGGTATACATATGCTCTTCAGTTCATTGTTTTGTCTCAGTATGCGTATACATATGCTCTTCAGTTCATAGTTTTGTCTCAGTATGGTATACATATGCTCTTCAGTTCATCGTTTTGTCTCAGTATGGTATACATATGCTCTTCAGTTCATCGTTTTGTCTCAGTATGGTATACATATGCTCTTCAGTTCATCGCTTTTGTCTCAGTATGGTATACATATGCTCTTGAGTTCATCGTTTTGTCTCAGTATGGTATACATATGCTCTTCAGTTCATCGTTTTGTCTCAGTATGGTATACATATGCTCTTCAGTTCATCGTTTTGTCTCAGTATGGTATACATATGCTCTTCAGTTCATCGTTTTGCCTCAGTATGGTATACATATGCTCTTCAGTTCATCGTTTTGTCTCAGTATGGTATACATATGCTCTTCAGTTCATCGTTTTGTCTCAGTATGGTATACATATGCTCTTCAGTTCATTGTTTTGTCTCAGTATGCGTATACATATGCTCTTCAGTTCATCGTTTTGTCTCAGTATGGTATACATATGCTCTTCAGTTCATCGTTTTGTCTCAGTATTGTATACATATGCTCTTCAGTTCATCGTTTTGTCTCAGTATGGTATACATATGCTCTTCAGTTCATCGTTTTGTCTTAGTATGGTATACATATACTCTTCAGTTCATTGTTTTGTCTCAGTATGCGTATACATATGCTCTTCAGTTCATCGTTTTGTCTCAGTATGCTCCGGGAAGTAATAAGTAGCACAACTGGTCAGAAGATTTGCTAGCTAGTTATCAGACGCAATGGTGGTGTTAATGTGTGCTTAATTCCTTAGTAGTCAACATTATAATAATATTAAGCATTCCAGTTAAAAGAGCCCACACTGGTCTGGTAGCACATTAATATTACTATTAATAGTAGTAATAATAGTATTAATGGCAGTATTTCATAGACAAAGTTCACCCTAGTCTCAAGCCCTGGTTTAGAAAAAAACATAGAAATGCTTTAGCCGCATAAGCTGCTCACAAATGAATGGAACATGATACCTCAGTGTCGAAATGTAATGAGGTATCGCTAGATATACTTACACCAACTGTTAGAACCAGCAAGAAGCTTAGCAAATATGGCTCACATTGGTAATTTAGAATGTTTTATGATAGTGTTCTCCTGGTATAATCCAGCACATTAAAATGATTAAGATTTTTTTCTTGACGTATTTCATTTCAGATTTTTTGGGGGGAGGGGGGAGTAACAGAACTGTACAACAACATGCCTAAGTTCAGTGTGGTGAACCTTTCAAGATACTAAACAATTAAGTATCCGTTTAGTTTGCTTTCCTATGAACATGAATAGGGCATTGTTACATCTTCTTCTTGACAAAGCTATTTAGTTTTAGGCACTGAAGTTTCCTGCACAAAAGGAAGGACCGTAATTATCAAGAAGACCATCAGCTGAGTGGTTTAATTTCTGTACAGAATCAGCACCAGATAAGTTTATGTTACAGTGAGCTGTGATGTGTGTGTGTTGTTTATGTAGAATGTTGACAGATTATTAATAAACCATAGTGCTCTCTAACTCTGAAAATAAATGTTTCCCTTATGTGTTCATAACCTGTGTTTGATAAATGATGTGATATGACCTTAATTATTACTGATTATTATAGGCATGCTGTGGTTCCTACACAGTGATAAATGCATCCCATTAACTGTAGCTTCATTAGACCTATCAGTTGTGCACTGAGTTTTTGTTCTGGCATAGCTGTTCCATTTCACAATGTCATCCATGCTGCATTTTAACACCATTTCTTTCTAAGTTATCAGTTTATCTTTTTCTGTGTTGTAATTATTATAACATGACCCATTCATTTCTTATTTTTATATATTTTTTCTGCATGCAAGGCCTTTTGTTTCTTTTATGGATTACAGTGTAAGCCAACACATCCATCAAACTCCATGTCTGGAACAACTTTATCCACGGAATTAGACTGTGGCAAACTGATTCGGGAGGAAAGAGGGATTCGAACACAACCCTCAGTCCATACTGTATAGTCAATGCAGTGCAAGGTGTGTCTAAAAGTGGCAAAATTCTCTTTCTGTTGTTTATGTATTAGAATAGAAATATTAGAAATATGTTAGTTATAGTCCTTCCTTGATGCATAATATCAATGCTATTTGATATTTTTGTTTTGTATCATTCAAATGCCTTCAACTTACTAATGAGTACATGTAAGCCAACAGCTACAAGTATGGTATAATCTTTTCAGCCATGAAACGTTTCAGGAAATCTGATATTGATGAGGGACCATAGAAGTACAGAGGACTGCCATTTTCCATTTTGTGTGAAAACCATCTAATGTGCCTGTAGGACTTACGGAAGAGCACTGGATGGTAGGATAACAATCAATGTCACAGCTAAGGACTGTGATCTTGGAACCATCATTAATGACTTGTGCCATAAAGCCTTTAAAATCTAATCATGACAGACTCTACTGAGGGAGATACAGTAACAAAATAGTGAAGGAACTGCCTTCTATGAATTGATCATTGTTGAAGCTAGATGGAACATAGCCTGTTTTAAGTGGTTTTCTTAAGTATGGTAGAGGAAAGTATGACATGGTATATTAGCAGTAGCAAACAAAATATGACCAGCTGAAGTAAATGGACCTTGTTTAGAGCACTTCAGAGCATTATACTTATGATTAGTATAAGAAGATGGAAGAGTACAGTTATGATGGGAAAGGTTCAGATTCTAAAAAAACAGTAACAAGGTGATGTGAAAGAGAACTGTAAACTCTATATCAGTATATGATTCAATATCTCTTAATGAGAAAAAAGTAATAATAAATAGAAGAGAAGATTGGAAGTGACATGAGGAAATATGGTACTCAGTCATCTTCTTCTGGCTTTTTCCTGGTTAGGGGTCGCCAAAGTGGATCACCTGTCCGCTCATGATTGGCAGTGGAGTTTTTACAGTGTCAAGTTGCCAGTCTGGCACCCAACCTTCGACAGAAGGCACACACACATGCATGCACTCACACCTAGGGCAAATTTAGAGTGTCCAATCCACCTACAGCATGTCTTTGGGAATGTGGAAGGAAACCGGAGCACCTGGAGGAAACCCACTCGACCACAGGGAGGACATGCAGACTCCACACAGGAGGCACCCCAGCTGAGGATCGAACTGGAGAACCTCTTGCTGTGAGGCTGCAACACTAACAGCTACTCCACCGTGGCCGCCCATGGTACTCAGTCATATTCTTTACTAAACTTTGGTTAGACCATTCTCCAGGGGTACCTTGACCCTTCCCAGATGTTTACGCTATAGTAATCTGCCCGTACAGCTCAGGTTACTGCAACAGTGATCAAGACAATGAACATAGTACAATTCTGTAAGTAAACTTACCATAACAGGAAATGTTCAAAGGATCATAGCCCCTCCCTTGCTTCGTCACCATTTTTTTTGTGTGTGTTTTTGTGCCAAGGTGTGTACATGTGTTTTTGCTTTCCCTAGAAATGTCCTCTCATGACTTAGCCTTCCACTGTCAGTTGGTGTGAAAGCTCTGAAGGACTTGGTACCCAAATCTTTCTTTTAGTCAGCTGTGCTGTTTTCTGTTTAGATTTTTAACAGCTTGATCCATGGAGATTTTATTTATTAGATCCAAAAGCATTTGGGTATATACTATATTTGTGGTACAGGTACTCCAGTTTATTGAAGGGTAGGTAAAGTCTCTCACAATGATGGAGTTTTTAAGGTCCTTTCATGAAATTAAGAGGACATGAAAGGTGTGCTGTAACTATCAACTGTCCAAATTTCTGCAGGAAGGCTAGAGTTTTGCCTCATGTTTTTGATATTTTCCTCGTAATATGTGTGGTTTTCTGGAAAATCACTGAGGATTGAAGTTTCCAAATAATGGCATACATTTTGGTTTCAGACTTCATATCCTTTAGAAAAATACATGCTAAGACAAATCCTCTTATTCCAGCAACTTTCTAAGTTTATAAAACCAATATTTAAAATCTGTCCCTGTTTTTATGCCTTTGCCCCCCAGTTATTTTAGGCTTTGTCTAGATTTCTTGCTCTGAAAGGTTGAGAGTTATGCAATAAATTGATAGTTGGTCTTATTTACTGTGACTTGAAATTCAGTAAATTATAGTATGGGTCTTTAGGAGTCTGTCTAGAGATCATATAGTACCTAACAAATTTGGGTATGCCACTACAATTGCTATCGGTCATGAATGCTTGGCAGACACAAAATTAAATTGTCTAACATAGAAAAGGCAATTATATCATAATTAACTATACTAAACATGTTACTGTACTATGAACATTACCCACTATGAATCTTAGTCTTTTGCATCAAAATATGTGATACAGTGTGTGACAAATGAGAAAAATATTTCAATCATGAGACTTGAGTGAAAGTCCAAAACACATTGGAGGTGAATACATTTGCTTTTATAATGTTTGCATACTAAAAGACACCATAAATAGCATGCATAAAAACGTGTAAACTATTTCTGTATTTACTAATTTATTTAAACATTTGCTAACCAGGAAATGGAGTAGCCAACTGTCCCTTTTAAGCCATGACCTGTTGTAGAAGTAACAGGCAACATGTATTGAGAACCATATATTAGTTAAAAGAGTAACACTGAAATAAACAAAGCAAAAAACTCATGACTTGCAAAAAATGAAAACAAAAACATTAGGTTGCAAAGTCTGCTCAAAGTAATGTTCGAGAGGTAAAATTTAATGAAGTATTAAGTGGAACAACTAGAAAATTAAATAAGGAAAGAGGCAAAACAGACTTGATGAAAGACATTAAAGTTAGTGTGAAGTTTGAAGGGGGGTTAACAGAAGACACAGAAAATGAAAACCTAATATAATAAGTATGCTCATAGGAAAATAAAAGGCTAGAAATAAAGAAGGCATTCATTCACTAGTAAGGATTCAGCTGATGTCCCTGCAATAGCAGAAAAATGAAATAAAGGAAATGTTTAGATACATTTGCCTTACACTGCTCTACTGTGTCAGTTTCTAAAGCTTGCCAAGGAGCCTTTTCCAAGTGGCAGGGCCAGATTTATGTTTCAAAGTTTCACTGAGCAATATGGAGTACTGCATTCTCATAGTGGCACGGAGAGCTTCTCAAAGTCAAAATGAATGCTGCACCGCCTAATGTGTGCCACAACAGATACTCCCTTAAGTGCCACTAAATATGTCACAAAAATCTTAGTTTCAAGTAGATCCTCACTTGTATTTCCTGGGGTCTATATCATATGAGTGAATCGCACAAATTACAAACGCTCATAATATCGAATGTACCAGACCTTGAAGTGCTTTTTATGAGATTGCGGTACAGTGAAGAATGGGATATTTGCCCTTTCCTTACTACGTGCGATCTCAGAGTTGGAATATATATTTAGCGGGAGGTGTGGGGGCACAGCCCCCCACAATAGGAAGTTTGAGGTCCAGTACATTCGATATTATGAGCATTTGCAATTTGTGCAATTCGCTCATATGATATAGACCCTGTTTCCTGTACTGTGCTATCTTTCTTCTTACATAGTGTAATCCACTCCTAGCAAAATTAATTTTGGCTTGGCCCTTAATATTGCATGACAATAATTTCAGCTTCATTATTTTGTTCCACAAATCCCATATAAATGGGCAACAAAAGCATGCAATTGTAATTAGCAATTATTTGTTGATTTCCGATAATTTTGTCAGGCATTAGTAGTCAAGGGGCTGTGTACAGGGAATGTTGTCAGCCATTATCTGAAAATAAATGTTTATATTTTCAGTAGGTAATAAGCAGTATCAGAGATGAACTACAAAAGCAAACTAAATACCGTAAACACATTGTATTTTAATGTTCAGTGAAGTTATAACTGTGGAACTAAATCCCACTATAGCTGTAAAATTATTATACAATATGAGCAAGCCAGACAGCTCTTTTTATTGTATCCAAAATACCAGAAGATGGACTCGTTTAGGAACATTCTACCATTATTCATTGAGTTTACTTCTTTGATTTTTTTAGAATCCCAGGCTGTGACCTATAGTTCAAAACAATCTCAGTATCCCTATTTGTTCATCCAGTATGGAACTGTTGGCATCCTCTCCATTTGGTCAGGAGAGACTGACCTGTTTGTTGTCTTATACTCGAGTGAGGGATCATAAATTGTACAAGAGTGAGGAATTATGAATATGGCTTCTACAGGCATGTAGTGTTAATTTTTATATGTGGCTAGCAAAAATGACGCTGCCCCATATGATGTACAAGTAAGATATTCCTCTGAACATTTCAGTAATCAGATTTCAGTGATTTGCCCCAGCTGTCAGATAGTTCACTTAGGTGTGCAGTATTATGTAGCCAATGGGCTGTTTCACTTGCTGCTGTATGATTATTTTCTGACATTATTCCAAGATGTCTAATTCCGTCATGGGAAGACATGTCAGATGTTAAAATGCAGGTTCAAACTAAATGGCAGAAAAGGGGAAAATGCTACAGCTTGCCAAAGAAATGGGGCATGCATAAAATGAAGCCCAGCACAAATTTAACACCACAAATGGAGATTTTAGGATGGTTATCACCCTTCTTTCCATCCACAAACCCTACCTAAGAAGTAAAAATGCTTAATTCCATTCTTATTAGTCATATTTTCTTTTATGTATGGAAAGTACTGCTTTTAAAGGTCCATATATGTGACTTGCATTTCTTTAGTGGACAATACACTCTAGTAATAAATACCAGAATGGGACTTCAATGTACATAGTGCAATATTAGGGCCAGATGGTAATTTATGGTCACTTTGATTTTTCTAAGTGAAAACAATATGTAGAAATGCTAAGATAATGCTGCCAATATTTGCTGATTTGTCTATAAAACAATTCTACTACAGACGGACACAAAATGTACACATGTCATACAAGGCAAGAAAAGTGACATACACCACAAAGCTAAGTATGCTCATTAGCACCAATACTTCCTATCCATAAGGAAACACAAAAAAGGTAGTTTTAAACAATCCACCTATTTAAAGAGATATATATTTCTGAAATAATTTTTGATCACAATAGTGATATATCATGATGGGATGTGGTATAACATGATTAAATCCCTTCAGTAACATTAACTTCATCGTGCACTCGCCTTAGGTGTTAATGTTCCTGTTGCAATTAAATAAAGTTTTGCACCCACCTCATTTGATATTTCTGGTATATACTCATAATGAGGCCGAAAGAACACATGCTCTGTCTTCACTGCAAGGAATTAGCATGTATTTATGAAGAAGTGCTGAGAACAGCATCCTCATTTTATGTTTTTGCATGTTCCACATACAGATAATGTGTCCGACTACACTATAAATGACGATTCCTTAAGGTGGAAGCCAAGAAGATCCAACAATTTAGTAATATGTAGTAGCCAGGTAAACATGTGTTTTGTAATTTGTTCCACCAAAAAATGAGCAACACTTATGGGCTAATCCAAAGACAAGAAGGATATTTTTTATATTCACTCATTACCTGAGAAGTCATGTCCCTATGCAATTGAGCAAACACACAAACAAGCTACTGTGTAATAGAACCTCTGAAAATAAAAGTAATAATAATAATAATAATAATTATAATAATAATAATAGCAAGGATATTGGCAGGTAAAATAAAATTCTTGTTTTACAATGTCTTTCTTTGACAAATACCCTATATTATAAAAAAGATAAAGCTTTGTTTTTTTCTTTTTCTTTTGGTCAGACTGCTTCCATTACTAGAAAAATAAAGTGACTAGTAAACATCCAAAAGACTTAAAGACTTGAACAACAGATCAAACATCCTAAATGTTTCATTGTATGTTGAAGAACAAAGTTCTATTACTACACTTTCCCTTTCTGGAAACAGTCCTAAAAATTTGAAAGTATTTTGTGCAGTTTAAAAGCATTGTTTAGGAAGGTTCTCCACTACATCATTTGGCTGGGCAAGACTTCATCAGTTTATATGCAGTATTATCCATGTAGCAGGGACACAGTAAACATCTTAACCCGAGTGTAATTATGTGCTGTCATTTATTTATTCATTTTCCAATACCTCATTGCATTTTTCAGGATTATTGAGAAAGTATAGCCTATGTTGGTACTTAGTGGGTATAAGGCAGAGAATCATTTCCGGATGGGATGCCAGTCCATTGCAGGGAGCACACATGTAGACACACACACACACACACACACACACACACACACACACACACACACACACACACACACACATATACTATGGCCAGTTTAGGGATACAGCAGTTCACACATCTGCATCTATGGGATGTAGCTAGGAAATGGTAACCAAGACAATACACCATGCAGACATAAAGAGAATATTCAAACAGTGTGCATTCAGTCTGGAAACCATTCCAGAGATGGAAGTACTATGAAGAGCAATGTTAACCAGTGTAGCACTGTGCCACTCTTGCTAGCATCTCTTTGCTTATTCTGTTACAGCACAGCATTTAAATCAACAATTACAAGTTTAGACCTTATCAGTTTGTAATATGGGTTATGTCAGAAGAGACTTTTTCTAGTATTGTTCTCATTTTCTAATAACTTCCAGTAGTATAGTGGTAACTGTCATTTATATACAAATGGAGAGATTGTCATATTTTTGCTTAAGTAAGACTGAATCTTGCATTCACTAGAGTGTGATAACAAGCACCTAGTCATTCATATGACAGATATGAATTGCACAGTGTTTGAGCCCAGATAATAGTAATTCATTCTGCTGAGTTATTTCAACAAGACCACTGAAAATATTACTAAGCAAGCCAAGCTCTTAAAATAAGAAACCATAAAATGTAATAGTCCATTGATAGAGCAATCAAGCAAAATGCAAAATGGCGCCCAAGTGTGGATTCCAATAGATGTGTAAGTGCCACATCCAAGAGGAGACACAAGGAATTATGCTTTGTCTAAGTTTTTTCCTAGCATATGGAATATGAATACAGTGCTTATCAGTGTTCCATAAAGATATGGAGAGTGCTTCTCCTGGGAATAGTGTGCATTTAATGCTGTTATATGATTAACATAAAGCTCCATATTCCTTTAACAACCATAATTGCCAGTGGCATGTCTTAGTCTAACTGTGTAAAAGGAATTAGTTATTTCCATTTACTTTAGAGAGCACAGAGAAGCACAGCATAATACGATTAGAAGACAATGTAATATACCAGCTTCTATGATGAAATACACATTCAAAATTAATGTGCACAATTCATTTATGCTTAAAGGGATTCCCTCACTCGCCTGTTTTTACTTCTGAGGAGTGCATTGAGAAGGACCATATTAGTTAGGGTACTAATTTGTTAGAAAGGTAAGAAACAAATGTAATTTTAAGTTGTGGCTGCAGCTCCTATAGGGTTTCATAGGTTCATATGATGATACTAGGCTATTGGCCCAGAGGCCCTTATAAGACTAGCCAAGAATTTGACCCATGTTCCCACTTCATATCCAGTAGTGTCAGAAGGCCTTTGCAGTGAGCTTTTATGAACTGTAGTAAAAATTCCTTTTCTTCCACCACATGCACTGTAGAAAAAGAATGCCTAGTGAAACTATGAAGTACCCAGAAATTCCATTATAAGATGTGTCCTCCTTATGGTCTACAATTCAATAGTTTGGCTTCAGTTATTCATTCATTGTTAAAATCAGGTAAGTGAGATTACAATGGTTGGCCCTTTTACAGTCACAGCCTAGAAAAAAGTTAAAAAAGAAACTACAAGTTCAGTATAAAAGATAAACATTTCAAAAACATACTGTAGCCATGTTATGTAGTATGTGCACCTTGACTTATCCTTGTAATACTCATCAAAACACAGTTAAAGTTCAGTAGATGGTTGGATGTTTTTGGCTTATTAAAGAATTTACAGAATTTGTGGTCTCTGGACTGTTATTGGCTTGAATTTCCAGTCCTTCAGCTGTTCCTACATGGTTAGTGGTTTTAAAGTTTTGTCATTCCAGTTCATTTAATAGTTATTCTTGTAATAGTCAGTAAAACACATAACTAAAGTTTAGCAGATTTACACAAGAGGAGAATTTGAATGAGAACACTTATACACTGTATGCATGAACAGTACACCAAGGTAAAGAATCTTCAAATGTTCAATGACGTTAGTGCACTGCTTCTCAGATGGTGGTGAGGTCTGGGGCTGGTGTGTGAAAGACATGAACAAGGCAGGTAATATTGTTTACATAAAGGCCTGTATTATATAAGTGTTCACAGAAATAGAGACAATTTCGAAAGAAGACTTACGTGCTTATTTAAGTATTTTATGCAAATGAAACATGCAAGCTTTCATGGATGAAAAGTGTCCTTACTTCTGATTTCAAAAGAATGGATTTGGATATTGCTTTTTGGAGCACCTACTCAGGCAAACCTTTCAACACCCACAGTAGAAAATGTATCCAAAGCTGTTGCAAGTCACATGTAACTAAAAGTAAAGCTGAATAATATGATATCACATGGGTGGGAGTGGTAGTGTTAACAGGCATTGTAATGCCTTGGTTATCTATGTGTGAAATGTATTCCTGAGTGTTCAAAACTGATAGTATTTTTTTATTTCCTAGAAACTGATGTGAATCTTGCTTATTCAAGGTGTTGATTTTACTTTGTTGTGGGTCTTGCAAGTTCTCATTTCTAGTGTAACACTTTTAACAGTGAATGGCTTATTTGCAGTTAATCCAGTGAGCAAGAATGACCCAATACTTGGCCACGCCTACCATGGACAGAGTATTGGCCAAAGCCAGATACCGACTACATTGGGCCTCTTAGAGAAAGAACTGGGGTGCAAATAATGTGGTCTGGGAGCAAGTGTTAGGCTCACCAAGCCACAGATATGTAGGAGCCGATATACTGGGTGTGGAGAGTACGCCCCCTTGTGGGAAAGGCATTGTGAGACTTAGGGGGAGGCTGGATAGTTGTCAGACATGGGGGCAAAAGTCACCTAAGAACAAAAAAAAATGGCCAATACTATTGTTTGACCTGGATCACTCATCTCCCAACCTAGGGGGTAGGGTTAGGCTATTTAAATGTTGTCATTGCCAAGATGCCACTGTCAGCATAAAATACCCTCATGGCTGCCTGAATGATTCATACCAACTAAAAGTGAACTGGACTCTGTCTGATTGGAGGGAGGCTGGATGGTTGGCAGGCATGGGAGCAAATTTCACTGAGAAACAAAAAACAGAATGCCTGAGTGCTATTAGACAGACCCTTCCCTGTCCTAGAAGAGCTCACCACATTTAATACACATTTGTATATCTTACCTGCTGGCTGGTAGGCTTATACTTCTAAGTTATCCGTCTTCTTGGACACATAATGAGCATTATATATAATGCACGTTGCGGCCTTTTATTGCCTGTGCTTGGTACTGTAGACATTCATTTGGAGTGAATGTGCTTGTGTTCCACATTGAGAGATTATGCCTTTTCATCTTTTCTTGCTTTAGTTTTTCGGATATTCTGGGTAGTGTATGGATCTGAATGGATGGTCATCACAACACATTACACAGTTTTTAGAATCAGACCCAAAATGTTAAGAATTTAGTATTAGTTTTAAATGGGATCAGGCTAAACACAGAAAAACATACTGAATTTGTGAATCTGACTGTAAATCACTACAGTAAGAATAATGTACTAAGACAGGTCTTATTTATAGTGTTTGTGAGCAGATGTGTTTGAAGGAGTGGAATGATTGTTCTACTTCTGTGCAGAAGAGCATATGCTATTTTGTATGGAAAGTTGACTCTACTTTTTTATTTCTTAGGAGTTTAGATGACTTGTCATCATAGCTTGAAAAACACTCAATATAACAGAGTCTGAGAACCTATGCTCAGTTAAAATTGTAGTCACTGGGGCCCTGAAGTTCTTTCTTTCCACGGCACAAGGCTTTTATGGGTTTGGGAACTGCCACTGCAGTTTGTTGCAGTGGTCTGGAAATTTGAAAATGTTCATGCTTGTTTGTGTTTTGGGGTTTGAGACTTTAAAAACTGCTGTTGGTGGTGGGGAACTGACACAATGACACAGAGATGGGAGGAGTTCAGAGATATGCAGTGTTTTCTGAAGGAACTTCAATGATTTAAAACCTTAGAGATCACAGATTTTGCTATTAGAGTGGATCTGTTTGCTTTAAGAATTTCAGTGCTTAAACAAAGGAGCAGCAGCAGTAGTGTTACTTGCAGACTGAAGGATGAATCTACATAAGATACTCAGCAGCAGATAGTCCCCTGACATGTGAGCCATGGAAGTTGTAGTGGGAATGGGTAAAGCTCGCTCAGGGATGTGGACGCCCTCATCAGCTGCACTTCCTGCTTCCCTGTTAAGGAATTGGTTAATGTATAATGTGAATGAAGTAGCCTAGAAAAGTTGTCCTGAGTTTTATTTTATGTGATGAATGCAAACAGATTCAAATGTACTTGAAACTTAAAAAGCATTTCAATGAATTAACCAGTGCGAAGAAAATCCTCTAGGTTTGTAGATGTGGGATATGAAAGACAATACTACAGATAGGATAAAACTACTGTTTAGTTGTTTTTGGTAGCATCACTCCCACTCAAAGGTGACTTATAGTTCTTCATGAAATGAGGTGCAAAATAGATTGCTGGCTAATTTGTTCTCATAAGAGCAGGGCTCCCTATTGAATTGTCCCACTTGTTCTTGTGAGTTAAGCATGGTATTTATATTTATATCTATCCTTTCTAGTTACATTCTATATTTTATATCCCTCCTTTATTCTTCTTATACTTAATTGGTATAATTTAACATACTGTTGTAGGTAATCTTTTCTCATTTGTTCGTAACCAATACCCTTGTGGTAACTTCTTCAATTACCATTGTTGCTAATTTTTCTTTCTTTCTTTTTTCTCTCCTTCAACAAAAAAAAAAGAGTTTTTCCATTCTATTATTAGTGCTGAAATTTTCACTGCATGGCTGAAAAACCTTCAGGATTTAAAAAGTGTAAAGATTGTGGCCATAAAATCCCTCTTTCTGATGCACACAATTCTTGTGTGTCGTGTTTAGGCCTGGCTCATTTAAAAGAGGGCCCAAGTAGACCCCAAAAATAAACCTATTTAATTCCAAGAAATTAGAGAAGTAGAAAAACATAAAGAGTTCATCAGACCATTCTGGATCCTATACTCTGAGCTCATACCCCACTACTGAACCAGCTTTCAAGGTATCTAAACAATTGGATCCAGTTAAATCGAATACAAAGCTAAACCCTCTAATCTATCAGCTTCTGATAACCTATCAACATCTTCAGCTCCTATACACTCGGAGCAGAAGCAGCTTCCTGGACCCGATATGCGTTGTCTCTAGATACTGCTCCTTCCCATATTCCATCACCCTTCCTAGAGAGATGCCACTATTCTATGACCCCTTCAGTGGTCTCTTCTTCTCATTCTTCCAGGAACCTGACAAATGCAGATATGGATAGAATGATGAGGAAGTTTCTGTAAGCACAAATTTAGATGGGAGTTCTTCCAGCTCCTACCCCATCATGTCCAGAGACCTTTACCATTACTCCTCAACCTATTTTGGCTCCTTCTCCAATCCATCCTTTGGCTTCAGAGCTCTTGGATATGAGTCTTCCAGAACTGTCTATGTCATATCTTCCACTCTGACAAATCCTACCAAGACTCCTGATACCTTCTCTGAGAAGACCACATCCAAGTGTGTCAGAGCTAGATGACTCTCGGAGCCATAGCATCATTGCCAGATCTGAGGGATTAGAGTTGACTCTGTAGTTGTAGCAGCCATCTCTGCCCCTCAAAGCCTCTGCATTGGACAGCTTGGCTCTAATCTCTGCCTCGGGTGGGCTGCCTTCAGGTCAGAGGGATCCAATGGTCCAGAAGCATGTATTCATGGCAACGACAACCTCCTTCTCTCTGGGGCATTCTGCCTTTGAGGTAGTGAAGAGAGTGTTTGCTTCCAGAGGAAGGACGATCCCCCCTCCCATCATATCATTCTTCCCAATCTCATGTCTTTGTAAGCCTCAACACTCTACTCCACAGGGACAGCCAGCCTAAAGTCTCCAGCCTACCTGGCAGAGTATACTCATATCTTCTAATAGTTCTCCTGAACATCCCACTGAAGAAGTCCTTAGGAAGAGAAAGTGCAAGAGGAGGCACTTATACTTTCCTTAAGAGTTGGTCACAGAAGATACCCATTTTGTTGAGGGGAAGGGTCCCCAAGAGCACCACCTGATGACATCTCCTTTGGAGACATTCTGGCGATCCTCAAGTAAATGGATGGTTCATCTACCGATAACCCTTCCCAAGATTAATCGGTAATCCTGGAAGCCTTTGGGTCTGGCCCAGCTACCTACTGCGTGACTCCACCCACCAATGAGCTCATTGATTTGATCTCTAGGAGGGCATGGAAAGAATCCGACTCTGTGGAGCCAATCCTGAAGAAACGAGACAGGATCCTGGCACCACCTAAAGGAAGAAAATTTTGTTGTAAAGCAGTACCAGTATGTCATAGTTGTAGCAGTGGCCACAAAAATGTTATGGAAGAGAGTTCATCTGTTCAACCCCCTAACAGCGAATCTAGGGCATTGGACAGAATAGGGAAGTGCATATATGCTTCAGTGACTTTTGCACTTAGGTCATTGAATTATATGGCACATTTCACCAGACTTCAGAGGAATTTGAGTAAAGAACTCTCCAAATCCCTCTCCTGGACCATTACATTGGAGACAGAGACCTCTATCGTCTCACAGTTGGCTACCCTACAGTCAAATTCGTCCATGAGGCGTATTCCACATGCAGCTGAAGGTACCTCAAGGGCAGCAGGTTCAAGCATTTCCATTAGGAGACATGCTTGGATGTACCTGTGTGATTTTGCAGAGCCCTTCAAGCCCTGCTTCATCAATGGTCCCTTTGGCAAAAGTTTGTTGTTTGAGCCTAAAGTTAAAGACACACCATTCTACAGTGAACGTGTATTTTTTGACTCTTCAAAGAACCTTCTCTAGGAATCGATGAGATGGTTAAATAATGTAGTTCAGAGAATCCCAGGGTCATTTCCATGCTGCACTTGGAGATAGCTCCTCAGGGGCAGAGGGGTGGAAGTCTAGCGGAAGATGCCACACATGTGCCAGAGGAGGCCCGCAGAATCAAGGATCTAAGGACACTTTCCCTGACAAATCCTACCAAGACTCCTGAAAGAAGGCCCAGTTGCCTACCTCTGGAAGCAGTTTTGGTCATCTATCCCTGCACCAGAGAGCTTCGCTAAAAATTGCAACAGATACATGGGTGCAGAGGATTATTTTCCAAGGTTATATAATACCATTCACCTGATCTTTAGCAGTAAACAAAATTCCTGATGGTCCACCCAGACAGAGAAAATTAGCAGGACTAGAAATAAGAAAGCTGCTTGAAAAAAAGAGTCATCCAAGAGCTCCACCTAGACCAGAAAGAGTCCAGAACTTACTCAAGATTCTTTGTAGTGTCAAAGACAACAGGGCACTGGAGACCTGTCTTGGATCTCAGTAATCTGAACAAATCAGTTCAGTACTTGATTTCTGGATGGTCACAGTTCAGTCGATTTTGCCTTTCCTGCACAAGGTCCACTAAATGTGCACAGTAGATCTTAAGGATGCATACTATCATATAAAAATGAACAGATGATCCAGGAGATTCCTATGCTTCTGGCTGGGAGCCAGTCATTACCAATTTAGAGCTCTGCACTTTGGCCTCACCACAGCTCCTAGGGTGTTCATCAAATGCATGGCAGTAGTAGCAGCTCACTTGAGACTGCATGGATTCTCGGCATTTCCTTACTTGGATGACTGGCTCACAACCACTCCAACCAGGCTTCTTCTGATAAAAGCAAGTGATTATGTACTCCAGCTGTGATCCCTCCCCCTAGGAATTAACATCAGTCAGAACAAATCTCAGCTAGAACTATCTCAAACATTAGAGTTCATAAGGGCCTTGTTCAATATGGTATCAATGACAGCCTCCCTTGCCTTACCAAAGGACTATTTGATTTCAAGTCAAAAGATAATCCAAAATTCTTCTCTATCAGCTCAATTGATTCTCCAAGCTTTGGGGTCAATGTCCACTATGATAGTACTGGTTCTGTTAGCAAGATACCATATGAGAATTCTTCAATGGACCCTTGTGACACACTGGTCTATTCTGCACCAGCCTCTGCCAACCCAGATCAGAATAACTCAGGCATGCAAAAAGTACCTCATGATGGATTTTCTCAGATCAGAGTTTACAAGGCCGCCCTTTCATTCTTTCTCAGCCCAAAGCCATAGTGACTACAGATGATTCCCAAAATGGGTGGAAGTACATCTTGGGAAAGACAATCCAAGGCACCCCCTTGCCTAAATAGCCCAACATGCATATCAATGTCCTGGAAATTACAACAGTACTTCACACACTGCAGGCCTTCCAAGACTCTCTCCCTTTCAGGACTATTGCAATTCAGAGAGACAATATGTCGGTGGTATGGTACATCAACAAACAAGGAAAATCCAAATCTTACCCCTTGTGTCGAGAAATTCTAAAAGTGTGGCAATGGGTGAGCTGGAGAAATCCAACGTGATAGCAGACAAGTTGAGCAGGTCCATTTTACTACCTAATAAGTACTCTATCAGCACAAGAGTTGAGCTATGATATTTGAATTTAGTTTTACAAGCTTTAACTCAATCTCCATTTGAACCATCAGCAAAGTATGATCTAAAATTTTTAACCTGGAAAACTATCTTTCTAGTAGCCATAACATCTGTTTAAAGAGTCTCTGATCTTCAAGCCCTACCTTCTAAGCCCCCTTTTTTAATTTTCCATAAAGACAGGATACTGTTATGAACCAACCCATTTTTCCTTCCTAAGGTGGTGTCAGAAGCCAACATCAATCAGTCTATCAATCTCCCAGTTTTCTTTCCAAATTTCACAAAGGAGAATACATGTTACATTTGTTTGATGTTCACAGACAGTTACATTTCTATTTTCATAGAACAGGAAATTTAAGAAAATCAGATCAATTATTTGTCACGTTTGCAGAATCAAAATTAGGCAAACTAGTTACAAAAGTAACTTCAGCCAAATGATTAATTGATTGCATTTCCTTTGTCTGCAACAAATTGGGTTTATCTTTGTCAAAAACTTTAAGAGGCCATTCAACCAGGTCCATGGCAACTTCGTCAGTATTTCTATCCAGATCTTCCATGGACAATATTCTGGCTGCAACTTGAGCTAATCCTCATACCTTAATTACTCATTATAAATTAGACCTGGTCTCAAGGCAAATAGCAGCATTTGGCTCAACAGTGCTCAGAAATATCCGTCCTTAGAGTCCTCCTAGGATTTAGATAGCTTGGGACTCTATCCCACTTGCTGAGGAACGAATGAAAATTGACACCATCAGATAAAGAAGTTATGTACTCACCATAAAGTTCCATCTGTGTTGTCCATTTTCATTCTTCCTCAACTCCTCTCCATGCAACCCCCTACCATTTTGTTTGTGACTTCTGGAAGACCAAGAAGATGCTAAGGGAATCAATGTTCCTGCCTTTGAGCTCCAGATATTGGTTTCTCATATTATGATTGTTTCTAAGTCTCTAAAAGAGTGAAAAGATCAGCAAGCAAGATTTGAGGTATGATAGTATACTAGAGCATTGTGGGTAACGGAGGAGCTTGAGAGTTTCCTGTATCTACGAGCTCTAAAAAGTGGATGATTCAGACTTGAACTCACTTGTTGAGGAAGAATGAAAATGGACAACACAGATGGAACATTATGATTTGTACATAGTCTTTTTCTGAGAAATGGCATCTCAGATTTAGTGTATGTAAGTCCATTCTTTCAGCCATTCAGTCTTCATGTTTTGTTACTCAGTCTAGTGGGTCCTGACATTTCAAATGGTTACCTAAGAGGAGCTTTATCAACATACACAAGTAATCTTATAAGCTTGGAATATCAGTAGTGGCATGACTGATATACAAGGTAGACAGACAAGGGCTGAGCATTGAACCTCGCTGAACCACAGGGCCAAAGTTGCATTTCTTTGATAATGTAGAATCTAGTTTACCCTATCCTTTCTGCCATATATGCAGCCACAGGACCAATTCACTACCCTAGAACTAAAGCTGAATCTGGATGCTTCACAAATTTAATTTAATGCCATAATTTATTTTACTAACCAAACTATATGTCATGCTAGGGTGTGGATGGAAAGCACACCAGTGTCAATGTGCACAAAAGGTGAGACATGCAACACACCTGTACATTGGGTCTTGGCAATGCATTGTGAGGACAGGGTCAGCAGTGTATTGTAAGGATTGAGTGTGCTGAGCCAGCAAGTGGTGTCTTGATAACCTATCCATAGCTATAAAAGGGGAGGAAGCATCACAGTACAAAAGGGAACGGGTAAGTGGGCACCTTATGGGTTTAAAGAGGCAGTTTGCAGTCATATAGAATATATACTGTCAGCCAAGCAAGCAATGATTGACTTATTTAACCCACAGGTATATATGACATACTTGTCAAGGACCTTCAAAGGAGGCAACAAGCGGGGAGCTTCACTACCCAGTAGACCAAGGTGTTATAAAGGCCCTCCACACACTTGGCACATATATGCTGGCTAGAGGTAATCCAGATAAAGGAGGAGATGTGCACTGTGTGGTACAAGACATCCACTCTGTGAGTAGCTGTAATATGTAGCTACATCTGGTTCAGCAAAGGGTAACTCATCTGATACTGCATGCTAAGAAAAAGGCACAGGACATTCTCAGGGACATTTCCACCACAGGAAGTGGACCACCAACATAAAGAAGAGTTGGGCTGGTGATGACTGTATAACTGTCTGTAAGAAATGCAATTAGTATTTGCTGTAATATAGTACAGTACATTGCATATGAGGCAGGGCATTTTCTGGAAGAGACTTTTGCATATCTGTCCTCCAGGTACCCCTTGTTTGCACCTGCAGCTGTCTGCACAACAAGGTATGCAGATATCCATGTGGTCTTTACAGATTCTGTCATATAACAGTGTGCCTTTGGAGGAGGGGGCATTTATTATAGTGCTGCCACAAGTACATTGCTGTTATATTTTCACATTATACTTGTGGAGGGCCTAGTACAAGAGGACATCACACAGTGGCACTGCCAGCAACACTAGCAATGAAGGCATCACACACATCCTCCACATCCAAGGAGCCTGAACAGGGACAGGCCAGAACCCCAGTCTCACCATAGTTTGGAGAACATCTACTTAGGCTTCACAGGAGTCCCCAGCCCAGATGGCATATGTGAGTTGCACTGCCTCTAACATGCATTTGCAACCCAAAGGAAAGAGGTGGGGGTGGGGTGCAGCAGCACCATGTCTCCAAATATGTCCTTGGATTCATGTTGACTCAACAAATGTAGTTTTGATGAACACAAACAGATTGGAACCCATTTGCTGAAACTATGTTTGCAAAACATTAGAAGAAATTATTTTGCGGGCACCCCTCTGTGAGACTTATATATACCAACTCTGAGCCGCACAACAATTGAAAAAGGCAAACTCTGGTGTCAGCAAGTAATTTCAGTATTCACTGAAACTACTTCATCAGCCTAACATGCTTCCCTGTCCATGATCTGGGTGCAATACTTGGCCTTTATTCGCACATATGCAAGTGAGCGATCCAGACATAGACAGCTGCTACTGATACCATTACAAAGATGGTAAACATGCTGCATAGCCTACAAGATGACACCCAGTGTCTGCATAGTGACACTCAGTACATAGATGGGGAACAGACAGTGCTGCTGTGTCTAACAAGTTATTCACTGGTGCATACATATGGCAGATGTCAACTGTCATCTTGTCTGCATCTGTTGGTCTTGCTGTCTGAGGACATGGAATTGTTCAAATGTGAGGTGGATTTTATTTATTTATTTAAAATTTGTTTACTGGGAAAGTCCGACTGGGACAGAGACCATTTTCCGTGGAGGCCCAGGGAGTAACACTCCAGATGTATGTCTTTGGAATGTGGGGGGAAACTGGAGCATCCAGAGGAAACCCACTTGAATGCAGGGAGAACCTGCAGACTCTGCATAGAAGGCACTCCAGCCAAGAACTGAGCAGGAGAGCCTCTTATTATGAGGTGACAATGCTAATTGCTGCACTACTACACTGCCCTATGATGGATCATCATAGACTGCTCATAACCAATTGATGTAGGCCATTCCTGAAACAGCACTACTCTCTGTTCTAACCACACAGGCCACCATACCTGACTGTGGATTGTCCTGAAATACATGGCCACTAATATTCTTCTGGATTTGCACCTAGGACCCCACATCAGGCTACATGTATTCTCATTTCCATAGTTTTTACACCAATATTAACCCTTGTAAGCAGATGGAGCACCACACCCACACATGACTATCATCCTAGTCATGGATGGTATATGCCTGATGGATCCTGACATGGGACACTTCTTCAGAGTGCGCACACACACACACACACACACACACACACACACACACACACACACACACACACACACACAAACTCACACACACACACACACACACACACACACACACACACACACACACACACACACACACACATGCATTCCCACAGTTTTTCTCTGTTCCGTACAATGGAATGCATCATGTCCAAACAGTACAGGCCACCATAGTATAGATTGGCAGCATTCATGATAGACAGCTCCACTCTACCTCTGCAGTACGTGATCTCTGACTACCACAGCCTGCTACCAGACTATTCTGCACATCCACCACTTATGATCCTGGCCAATATGGCAACATTGCTTTCACCTGTCCCTGCATCCTCTTTGTGCAAACAATGATGATTGCATCCTTCCATCCACTAATCTGAAAGAGTAAGGTAATGTCTGATGCATAGTATGGCCAATCCCTACAGTGTACAGCACAGGCTAGGTTTAATAATACATGCATCATTTTATGCTGTGCTGTCTGTGTCATTACTCATATTTGTGGACCAGTTACCACCTCTTTGCAATTCTCTCAGATATTGTCTCCATGACTGCCTCACAATGGGCCCATCTGCAGCAAGTTTCTCCACATAGTGGCTGTCTTGCTCCATGTTTTTTACTTCACCAGATAAGTCATGCCCTGGGTGGATGGTTCCCTGCTGCTGAAGTTGTTTCCACATAACCTTGTTATGTAATAAGACACACACTACAAATATCTGTCTGCAGGTCTCAGGTAAATACTGCAATACCCCACCAAATGCATCTAGTAGATGTGTCACTTCATTTGTCCAAATATATGTTCCACAATTTTGTCTGCCTCTCCATGTGCAGTATGTCATTTGTCTTGGTCTCAGGGATTTGGATGGGAGTCATCATCTATAGTTCCAACACATATCCAGTATCACCTGCAACACACACTGATGACATCATTATATGTGACCTGCTGCCCGAATGCATAGTGACTGCATGTCATGGGCTCTGAACCTATCTCTGTGTTTGCCTGCAAAGTATATGACCCTGTGGAAAGTCATCCCACTTGAAATATTGGTACAGGTCAGATGTGTGACAGATATGAGAAATGCACTGTCTATGAATACCAGCCTTGATAATGGCATGAACATGAGAATAAAATAATATATTGTAGTACATGATTATAATTAAATGTTTTACAGACTGTAGTATTTCAACAGTGATGCCTCTAGTACTTACTGCTAAACGTTAAAAGGCAGCATTTCTTTCAACAAGATTTCTCATGAATCATTAGGATGTACTATGTTTGTTACTTTGCTAGAATACATACATACATACCTCATTATCTTACATGAAATGCTTATTCAGAATGGCATCATTATCAGCAGCATCATCTTTCTCACATGCACTGTTCTAAGAACAAAGCTAAAAAGAATGAATGTTGACCATGGCTTCTAGAAAATTGACATCTACTGAGTTGTACTTGCTTGAAGAATATTGAAACATACCTCTCAAATTTCCAGATATACACAAAATGTCTAGATTTTTGATTCATACTTTTGGTCTGTTGTCCAGATTTGTTGTGCTAAGAGTATGACAAAAGCAGGTATTGCCAGCACAGCTATCTGGAATTTTGTAAATATATTATATAAGTGAACGCAATGAATTGCAAATGCTATATAATCAATCCACAATCCACGAAAACCCAAAATGTCTAACACATGGATCAGTGATTTTTTTCACAAGGACAAAAAAAATCGCTGATCCGTAAAAAAAGAAATAAATAAAGTGGGGGCTTTGCCCCCCACTTAAATATACCAACTCTGAAATCGCACCACAGTGAAGGAAATGGCAAAGTCCCGAAAATGGCCCAGTGAATTTTTCCCTAGGAAAAAAATCTTTGTTCCATGCTTTCAGTATTTTGCCATTTCGCGTAATGACATTCGACTAAACAGTGTTCACAATTCATTGCGTTCGCTAAAATAATAGGGACCCAGTAATTATATGTCATTTGTGAATATCAAACAAACTTATATAAGATGCTGGTGTTACAAATGTATTAGAACTGTATGGCATGTATATATATCAAACTGCTTTGTACAGATATGTGTTGAAAAGCTATTTGTAAAGTGCTTGAGTTTGGACTGTATCCACAGTGTGCCTACTGCAGAGAACAGAAATGTACATGCACTGTTGTAATTGTTTAAATGTATATGTTTTTACAGAAGAAACTAGTGGGTTAACTTCAGTGCAGTAAACTTTGGGGTGAACTAATTACCACTCTGAAAGCATGAAGGAATGCAATTATTTTATGACTGCCAGCATCTGCCAAAGATCTGAGCAAAAGCCCTTGTATGTGTATTTTTACAAGTAGGTGCAAAGTTCTGCCAGGTTCAGCAATGGGAGGGGCATACCTGGGAACTGGAAATCAAATGACAAGAACTTATATTCTTCTGCAAGCTATACCAGCAGACCCCTGAGCAGAACCTGTACTAACATTCAAAAGAACCAAGGTTTTGTCCTGCCACGTGTATATCATTCCCTGGTGTATGCTGCCTTGAGATTTCCTGAATTTTCTGACTGCTGACATCCATCTAAAGCGAACACTTACTTTCTCAGTGCTGTACTGGTCCCCTGAGCAGAACCTGTACTAACACTCAAAAGAACCAAAGTGTATGTACCTTTTTTTAGAAACTTGTCTGCACATCCAATAGCAATATTGTAATACTATGTGTGCATGCTAGCAGCCTACCGCAGAGCCCACTCAACCTGCTCTCTCCAGTCCCTTACCCCTCTTAGGTGCCTAGCCCTCCTCTGCTGTTAACTGATCTTTCCACTAGATAGCAGCATTAACCTACTTTTAAATACTTTATTGTAAAGTAAATCAAGCTACTGGATATTTGTCTATCCTACTTGCTCTTTTGCCCTGCCCTACCTTCTGTAGCCTCCCTTCTCCCTCTCAATCTCTTTTAGCAGAACTGCACCTTACTCCTGAGCCTTGCTGCTCTGTGCTTACTACTCCCCTCACTGATTGTTCCTCACTGACTTGCTCTTCCATTTCCTTGTTTCTGACCCACTCCGTTCACCCTGCGGGCTCACTCTGCTCCCCTACCCTACCCCCAAATCCCACCCACCCCCAGTGCTCCTACATTTATTCTCCTCCTAACATCCCTCCCTCTCTCCACTGACCAATCCTCAACACTTTCCCTCCACCCCACCTGCCTCTCACTACCACACCCCTTCCCTCCTAAGTCCCTTAACCTCCTCTCTATTACATCCAACAGGCCCCACCTATCATGCACTCTCCTACTCCTAAAACCTTTATTTCCACATCCATCCTCATCCTTCTTCTACTTCCTCTATACCATGCCACCTCCTATACTCACTTCCATCTACACCCTCCACCTCTGCCTCCCCACCTCCCCCACACAACACACTTCCACAACATCTCAGCTTCTTTAGTTCCCTCCCACACTTCCCTCCTCTTCAAAGTAAAACTTCTCCCAATCACTACTAAATACTACAAACCCAGACCTTTTCATTACAGACTCTTCTAACTAAGTACAAACCAAAACAACATATTCCTTATCTCACTTACCTCTGTTTAGCCGGTGACATTCACCCTAATCCAGGACCAAACTTCTCTCCTACTAACCACACTAGCTCCTACAATAATTCCACCAATAAGTACCTCAAGTTCCTCACCATCAACGCCCAAAGCCTAAAAAATAAAACAACCCACTTTCATGCCTAGCTCACTCACAACTCACCTGACATTGTAGCCATCTCTGAAACCTGGCTAAAACCTCACATAAGTGACTCTGAAGTCCTTCCCCCTGGATTTCAATCACTTCAATCTGACCGCCTAAGTACTCGAGGTGGCGGTGTCGCACTATTCCTCCTCCAACCAGCTCTCCTTTACTCCACATGCTAATCCCATCCCTTCTTTCAATAATGCTGAACTTGTAGCAGGCCTTCTAAAAATTAACAATCATAAAAAGCATCTGCTTCATTTCCCTCTATATTCCTCCAGGTAACAACACCAACACCCTGGAAGACATCCTCTTCTGGGCTTCCTCAAATATTAAACTAGAAGCCTACATATTGGGTGATGTAAATATAGACTGGGACAAAATCAACAGTCCTAACCTCACCATGTCAATCAATCTATTTAACTACACTCAACTTACTAACACCATCACTAGACCCAACAAAACCAACCCCCCCAGGCTCCATACTAGACTGGATCCTCGTATCTCATCCCAATAAAGTGATACAATCTGGTGTCATACCAGACCCATTAGGAGACCACCTCCCTGCCTTCACCCATCAAGCTTCCCTCACCTCCCCACACTCCCAACAGTTTATCCATACTCAGAACCTCTCTGACTTTAACCCTACTACTTTCTCTGATTCATTCAGGAATACCAATTGGAACTTCCTGAAAACTCTTCCATTAGACTCAGCCGTTGACTTTTTCAATTCAACTTTCTTAAATGTCCTTAACTCCCTAGCTCCAGTAAGAACAAAAAGAGTAAAAACTAAAACCACCCTGTGACTTACCAAAGACAACAAAAAGATTATGCTACAAAGAGATAAAACCTGGAAAACATACCTCCAAACTAAACAACCAGACCTCTTACTTAAATACAAACAGCTAAGAAACCTTGCCAAAAAACAAGTTATCAAAGATAAAAAGTCCTACTACATCAAAACGCAAACAAATCATGCAAAAAGCCCCAAACAATTTTGGAACTCTATCAACTCTCTCCTTAAGCCAGGTACTAAAAACAATCCCTGCCCCGACACCAGCAAATCTGACCTTGAAATTGCCTCACTATTCAACACCTTCTTCACCACTTCTATTGCTGAGCTAACCAAGACCTTTACCAACAACAACCATCAACCCCACCCCAACCCAACATCCTCTCCCTCCTCCCCCCTACTTTCGAACTCAAACCCCTCTCCACCTACCAAATAAAGAAACTACTCTCTAAACTAAAGCCTTGCTCCAATGCCCCAACAACATTCCCTCCTCCTTCTTAAAAATAGCCTCCGATGGTATTGCTCTCCCTATTAGCATACTGATCAATAGATCCCTACTTGAATCCTATGTACCCAAATTATGACACTCTACATATATTCTTCCACTTCACAAGGGTGGCAAAAACTGTAACATATCTAATTTCTGCCCCATAGCCATCCTTTCCCCTCTCTCTAAACTCCTTGAAAAATGCATCCACCTTTAGCTCTTGCCATTCCTTACCAAACACCAGCTACTCTCTCCTACCCAACACGGCTTCCGCCCAGGACATAGTACCAATACCGCCCTTCTCTCCTTCTTACATACTGTCAATTTAGCCCGTGACTCTGGTAATTTAGTATCCTCAGTTCTGCTGGACTTATATAAAGATTTTGATACCATCTCCCTCAGCCACCTTCTAAATCATCTGTCTAATCTCAATCTCTCACACAAAACTCTCTCCTGGTTCTCCAGCTATCTTTCTGACAGGTTCCAGGTGGTCAAATGGGGCCAGGGCACCTCCACCTTCCATCCTACGCCCACTTTAGTACCCCAAGGATCCATACTTGGCCCAGTTCTATTCAACATCCTTATTAACGACTTTTACAAGGCTATACCCAATACTAAAATTGTTCAATATGCTGACGATTCTACTTTGATCTGCTGCACCTCCAACTTAACAGATCTCCAACTACTGACACAAACAGCCTTCTCAACTACCAAAAACTGGATGCTCCAAAAAATCACCTCTCATTAAATGCTAACAAAACTAAAATCCTTCTATTCTCTCCTTCTAAGTCCTCCCCTATTGATAAAAACTCATTCCAAATAACCAGCCATAACAACTCCATGTTAGAGGTTGTTCCCTCCGCCAAACTTCTTGGTGTAACCATTGATGAACACCTAAATTTTAATACTCACATCCAGCTAAATATAAAGAAAACCCACATAAAACTCGACCTACTTTATAGAAACAACCACTTCCTCTCTCCTGCTACCAGACTAACTCTCGCCACTACTTATCTCCTTCCCTCTCTACTGTATGGCGCCCCTCTGCCTACTAATTTATCCTCCCCACTATCCTCCAAACTAAAAGTATGTTACAATAAAATCTCCAGATTTGCTACCAAAGCCAAATCTTCCTCTCATCACTGTTCCTCCCTTCACTCATTAAACTGGCTTAAACTCCATAACCAACTTGACTTTCTCCAAATCACGACTACCTATAGACTACTATTCCAACCTAGCAAGTGCCCTGCACTATCCAATATCCTACAACAATATATTCCCCATAGAACACTTAGATCTACCCACCAAAACCTAATCACCACCCACAAACCAAAGTGCCCAGCTGGTCAACTTCTGCTTTCCTTCACCTTAGCCAAAAAATGGAATGCTCTTCCCTCCACTCTTAGGACCTGCGATAACCTCAAAAACTTTAAATCTCTTCTTCATTCTCACCTTTACTCAAACAGGAAATGCAACTGTATTCTTCACCTTATACCTCTCAAGGTCTCCTCCACTTTTACTCCTGGATAAACACCTAGCTAACCTTGCTCATTTGTATTATGTATAAATAACTAAACTGTAAAATCTAGCCTCAAGGCCATTTGCCTGTCTTTTACACCTAAACAAAATTGTAATTGTTTGTTTCTTTATGAATGCTACCTGTTTATTTGTCAGTAATGCAAAGTTTCTTAAGAATTATTCATGTAACTATGTATTGTTGGAGCTTTTCTCCCTGGACCTCCACTGAAAATGGGCTCCCCGAGCCCAGTGGACCTCCCCAGTCATCAAACTGGAATAAATAATAAATAAATAAATAAATAAAATAATATTTTAGATATTATTTTGAGAAGTCTTGTAGTGAGAGAGAGCATTCTGTATTCTGCCTTGGACCTGACAACAAAAAGAACCAATCACCACATCATCTGCCTTGCTGTATTAGTAAGTTTCTAGAGTATAGTAATTCTTTTAGATACAATCAGGAACCTAGTGAAACTTAGTTTAGATATTTTTCTTTATTTGTCTGAGCCTGTCCTGCAATGTTGTTTTAAATATTTCCTGTAGTTTTGAACTCTGATGTCACTGTGAATATATACTTAATATTTTCTTGCTTTCTTATTATTTATTATTAATATATATTTAAACCGTTCATTGTGGCTGATCTTTGTAGAGATATTTAAGTTCTGAGAGTACTTGCATATTTATTTGGTGACACTGTGTGGGCCACTCCTCACAGCCTTGCTCTTGGTCAAACTACCATTTGTATTAATATTAATATTACGCAGTAAGATTGGGCATCCTTTGTTAAAGGAATTAAAGTAACTGTCAAGGAATGACTGGTGGCAGTGGAAACTACCTTATTGTCTGGGCAGAAGGGGGCATAGCTAGTAAACCTGTGCCAGCCTTTCCCAGGTGTGTGTGTGTGTGTGTGTGTGTGTGTGTGTGTGTGTGTGTGTCTGTGTATCAAACCTCAAGGAGTGTATGTGTCAGCTACTTGGGCAGGGACACAAAGTACTGGTTGGACAGAGAAGGTGCTGGAGGTCTTGGCTTGGTCACTCAGCTGAGATGACAACTCTATAGCTGTGCCAGTGGAGGGGTCTTATTGGAGATCTGGAGGAAGAGGGAGAAACCAGCGTCAAACTGACTGTGGTCTCTGTGTGCTCTTAAGAGAAACTGCTCTTAATGCAGAGAGCTGCATCCAGAAATACTATGTGTGTACCTGTTGTCCTCCCAGTGAATGTTGCCCTCCAGGAGCCAGTAGTGAGGATAGAGGCTCATTGATTACTGGCTCAGAGGTGGGATATCCATGTCACATATTGCTTGGCAGTGGTGGGTCATCACAAAGAGGTTAAGAGATATGTAATGAAAAGATCCTTAGAGGTGAACAATTTCTTAATGTTATGCTCATTAGGTACTGTCTTGTAGATACACAGCATATTTTAGGCTGAAATTCCATATTAACTATGTTGAATATTATTCGGCATGAGTTACAATCAGCTGAGTTCTAAGAAAACATTAACTACATGTGAGGCTCCTGGATGGACCTCTACAATAAAGGCCATCATGTTATGTACCCTTTTATGATTATAACTTTAAATCATATTATACATATTATACATCAGTGCATGTTTCATGTTATATACTGAGAGTAGAAGCAAATAATGAACACATCCAGTTTATAGTCCAAAAGTTTAATACAACCCCAGCTGTCAGTATTCTTATACATGTCCACACACTTATGCAAACAAGTTTGACCCATACTGTAACAACATGGTCAAACCTGTACTGTAACAACATCACATGTTACCCAATTAGTAAAAGAAGGACACCAGTGGAAGAGATTGAGTATGCACAATAGTTGTTTTATCATAATATTGATGTGTTACACTTGAGTGAATGGCAGTTTCCACTTGGGTATCAATGCCAGATTACTAGAATAAATCTCATATCTTCTGTTTTATCTGTATTATTCCTTGGTGATGCTTATGTGCCACTTCTAAAAATTTTTCCTGCAAAGTATCTGGTAACAGCAATCAATGAGAACCATGAACTATATAGCTATCAACAAAGGACAATTCATGTTAATTTCTAAATTAGGCATGAAGATTACAACATTTACTCCTTTCTGAATTCAAGCAATTATATTTCAACTGCATATGTAAGACAAGCCTCTTTGAGTTCTTCATCTGTAACAGTAGCTGGAGGTGTCTGTGTAAATACAACAATATTGACATTGTCATTAGGTACCCAATTACAAAGCGGTAATGTTACAGCAATACTGACATTATCATTAGGTACCCAATTACAAAGCGGTAATGTTACAACAATACTGACATTATCATTAGATACCCAATTACAATGCAGTAATGTTACAACAATACTGACATTATCATTAGGTACCCAATTACAAAGCGGTAATGTTACAACAATACTGACATTATCATTAGGTACCCAACTTCTTCTTCTTCTTCTTCTTTCGGCTTTTTCCCGGTTAGGGGTCGCCACAGCGGATCACCTTGTCCGCACATTGAATGGCAGTGGAGTTTTACGGTGTCAAGTTGCCAGCCCGGCGCCCAACCTTCCACAGAAGGCACACTCACACGCACACCTAGGGCCAATTTAGAGTGTCCAATCTACCTGCAGCATGTCTTTGGGATGTGGGAGGAAACCGGAGCACCCGGAGGAAACCCACGCGACCACAGGGAGGACATGCAGACTCCGCACAGAAGGCACCCTAGCCGAGGATCGAACCGGAGAACCTCTTGCTGTGAGGCAGCAATGCTAACCACTGCACCACCGTGGCCGCCCTATCATTAGGTACCCAACTACAAAGTAGTAATGTTACAACAATACTGACATTATCATTAGGTACCCAATTATAAAGCGCTAATGTTAGGCAGGATAAGCATTCAGCTGCTACTTTTTCCAAGTCTGATTTGTACTCTTAATTTGAATGCAGTAATCTAGTTAACCACCTTGCAATATGCACACCTTTCGTTCTAAACCCTTTAGTTGTATGAAGTATAGTCCATGGACTGTGATATATAAACAATATTAACTTGCATCACTACAAGTACATCCTTCACTTCTGCATTGCCCAGACACATACACGGAGTTCTGCAATACCCTTTTTTAATTAATCCCTGTGATCCAAGCCTGAAATTAATTTCTTATCTTAGAAAATAGTCCACAGTTCATATTATAAGAACAAAGTGACTTGGAGTTGTACTGACAGATTACTTAATTTCTTCTTCAGTGTTCTGGATACAAATGCAAGCTCTCTCTTTTTTTAAACTCTGTTTAGCACTGTATAGGGGTGTCACCAAGCCTATAGTCTACAGCATCAGTCATAACTATGCTAGGTAGTGATGAGACAAACAGTGTTAACACTGGACTATATAATAGTTTTGTGTGTGTGTGTGTGTGTGTGTGTGTGCGTATGTGTGTGTGTGTGTGTGTGTGTGTGTGTGTGTGTGTGTGTGTGTGTGTGTGTGTGTGCGCTCGCGCATGTGTGTCTCAAAACTGCATTGTGCAACAGCAGGCCAGGTACACGTTAAAGTACTCCACAGAAGGCAGAAGTTGCAGTGCCATGGGAATAAACTTTGGCTGAGACTGTTGGAAGGTATTGTAAATTTTTTTTAAAGTTAAAGTTCCCTGAAGTAATCCTCTCTGTGGTTCTACAAGTGAAACGTAGTTAAGAATAAACTTGGCAAACTACAAAGTAAAACCTTAGGAATAATATAATGTCTTTACGTCAGTTGGTATTAGGGCCTCTGTACTGTCTGTTTGGGTCTATATTACGGCATCAAAACAGCCATTAATCGAACGGCTTTATAATCGAAAATGCCAGTAATAGAAGTGTGTTTTGTGAGATTGCAATACAGTGAAGATCAGAAAATTTGCCCTTTCCTCACTGTAATGCTATCTCAGAGTTGATATATATATATATATATATATATATATCTATATATATATATATATATATATATATATATATATATATATATATATATATATATATATAATATATATATATATATAATATATATATATATGTATATATATATATATATATATATATATATATATATATATATATATTATATATATATATATATAGATATAGACATATATAATATTAGTGGGGAGATGTGGGGGCGCAGCCCCCACAAAAGCGAGTTCAGTTACCGGCATTTTTGATTATAAAGCTGTTCGGTTACCGGCTTTGTCGATATCATAATATAGACCTGTCTGTTTAGGGCTGGGGTGTTAGGGCTTCTTGAAAAATTATAAATTCAATATAGTCATTTTTGCTATTACCAAACAAAATGGAAATGTAAGCTCTCTAGTAAACATTTTAAGTTCCAAAATTACATCTGCTAATTATATAAGAGTAGTAGGGACAAATATGCAGCCTTTTTGAAATAATTCAAAGTGTGCATTAAAACGATTCAGGTCACTGTAATTAAACACGTTAAATCAATTTCTGGAAACCAGAATATTATTGTCATGTACTAAAATCCACTGCCTGGAAAATATTATTTAATTCTTGTTTTTAACCCACCACTTCATCCTGCAGTAGAACTTTTGAAAATACTGTGCGAACATGATATTACAAAGTTCCTAAATATCAGAAAGTTTATGGGTGTTCCAACCTAACGCTGAAAAAAGTAGTGGCTTCAGGAGTTGGTTAATAATAAAGATTCACTCACTATGAAATCTGACAAAGATGGAGGGTTGGTGATGATGAGCAGTTTATCTTGCCAGATGTTTTCTTTACGTAATAATACATTGCAATATTCAAGACTGTTCATGAATGAGATAAATGCTGCCTATGGGAGAATTGATCATCCACTTTTTAATTTGCTAATGCAGCATACTATTACCCATGAGTTATATACTTTTTGTGACACTTGATGTAATAGATTTATTTTCAGTCATTTCTTGTTATGAAGACTTGTTATGTTTGAAGATGTATTACATCGATGTGAGTTTATTAGCAATCAGGAAGTTATTATATTGACCACACTGATAGAAATGGTTCTTAAAAACAATTTCATCTTCTATGAAGTGAATATTTCCTGAGATAAGTGGTTTGGTCATGGGGACTGCCTGTGACCCTTTGTTTGCAAATCTTATAATGTGGTATTGGGAGAAAGAATATATTTAGTTCTCCTTTTGCATCCAAGTTTGGGTTATACTAGCGGTACCTCATCAATATTTGTTATTATTTGGCAAAGTTTCTTTAATGAATTTCACTTGTATTTAGATTATATTTGACATACTGTGCCATTTAATAAGATTACTTATAATATTTCAGCTACTAATATTAATTCCCTAATGTGCCCTTGGAGAAAGATTTTGAGAGAAGGAAATTTAAACCTAATATTTTTTTTGTAAACCTACATTTTCCAGTACATATTTACAATATATAACAATAATCACCCACTCCATCAGAAGGAAAGCTTAATCAAGGATCACTTTGTATGTGAAGTGAGGTTAGAGTCAGAGGATGACATCCTGAAATGTGAAGTGGAGAATGCAGAGTTCATTGATCAAGGTTACCTTATAGACTTAGTCAATGATGTCAAGGAACAAGTTCCTAAAGACAGAGATACTGTGTATAGGCCACTATTAATGAACGGGTTATGAAGAGGTTGACCTTTGAAAAATTCTTCACATAACAGTAATTTTAATAAGGCTATGGTTCTAAAATATAGCCCAGGGATTTTTAATGTTAGGCAGCTAATAGAACCGAATTGGAAATATTTTTCTGTAATGATGACATACTCCCTAGGATAGATGAGAAACCTACTTTTATTTATAAAAGCCGTAGGAATGTAAAAGATAAATGAGAGGCAGTGCAGATATCTACCAATACTACTAAGTCAGGAACTTATAAATGTGGTATATGTTGACAATGCCTAGTTATACTTGTTGGACCTGAATTAAAACTCAGGAATTTAGAATATGATTTTAGGTCCACACAGAAATTTAATTTTGGCAGTGTAAGTATTGTATATCTGCCCTACTGTGAATCCTTTCAGTGGTTTTAAGTGTGCAAGATAGAGCGTACTTTGCGCAAATGTATCTATGAGCATTATTATGACATAAAAAAAATCTAATGCATTGTATGAACATACCACAGAGTGTAAGGAACATAAAAGTTCCTGTTTGTAGTACTAGAACAAACTACTATTGAACCGGGGAGGGGGGAGCTTAAATTTGAATATAATGAGTTTTTTGTGGCAAAGTAGGCTTAATGCTGGGGACTTTCTGCGAATAAATGATTAGTAACCCATTAAAATTGCATGTAGTACAGTTATAGCTGTATTCTTAAACAATAATCCATTACTGTGTGTGGGCATATAAGGATTTGCCCACAGTTGATTTGGTTTCATTTTAGTGGTGAAGCCCGAGTGATTAAACAAACCTAACCGTGGGTAAATCCTGATAAACTCACATACAGGAGTGGATTATTGCTATTATACAGTAACATTATTTATGAAAAAAGTGGTGTACTGTGCATGTGTTTGGCACATATGTCTGTACATTTGCACAGTCTATGACTTCTGTACAAGTAATAGAATGAGGAAGGCAGTGCTTCTGTAGCTGTCTGTCTTTTGTTTTCCTCCTTGTTCGATGTTATCTTCTGACTATTTTACTCAAAAGTAACAAAAATGCCAGCAAAACCACTATTAATTTTAAAAATATTATAAGCCATAGAGCAGAAATATGAGGCAAATCAGAGACATTCTGCAAATCTGTTGACATTTGAAAAATATGGCTATGGTCTTGCCAGTAAGCAGACTTGCCAACTGTTTAGAGTTTTGTAGAGTGTTTCTCTCTTTCCTCATATTTTGTTCTATCCCTCAGAAAGTATGCCTCGAACGATTAAGCATATATCAATGCAAAGTCCAACCACCAAATAATAGTTGAATGGCAGGACTTTCTTTCATTGGTATATGCTTTATTTACAATGGGCATTCTGGTTGGCCTAGCCAATCAGTGTGCTCATTTTTGGCTAGTAATTGAGTCCTTATTGTATAATTCTAATATCTTGTTTTACTAATATATTAATATATGTAACTAGCATAATTATATAGATGTGTTGTAGTACATTTAATACATTGTGGAATTTTATTGAATGTAACTTGATCATATCAGACCTTATAATACAGTAACTTTAAACTTGGAGGAACTTAGTAAAGTGTGAGTTATTGGATCAGTCTCAGTCAATAAAAAAATGAGAAACATTACCAGTAAAGTAAGCAAAGGGCTGCAAGAGACATTATCTGAAAGTTAATACCAAGAATAAACAAAATGTATCTTTCTACAGATTGCCATACTTTCATCGTACATATTGCAGAAAATGTAGTTTGTATTAGTGTTTAATCTGGTAACTTATTTTTATGTTCATTGCTTAAAAATTATATAAAAATTATATAGAAAAGATATAATTTTAAGAAAATATCATGAGGTGTTAACTGTGGCAACCAGAACAATTAATATTGGTTGTATTCTTTATTTGAGTCATTATTTCTTATTATATCTCAGTATAACAATAACTCTCTAAAATTAAATGTGATATTAAAGGTTCAATATGAAATGGATATGAACCTTAACTGGAATGATGTTTCAGCAAATGTTAGCTCTTAGACTACATGCTGTGTTTATTAAATGTGATCTAAAGGAAATAATGTTGGAGCTTACTAAATTGATGTACTTAACCTGGTAAACCAAAACAAACAAATAAAAACATGAAAATTGTTAGTCTTCAAAAAAGGTTTCTATAGCATTCTCTGTTCCAACTTAATCGGATATTTCTCTCCCTTCTCCAGTGTCTGTCTTTCGGTGCTATAATGGAGGACCTTGGAATTTCCCTGAAGTGTCACAAAAACCTCAGAAAGAGGTCAAGAACAAAAGGAAGTTCTTCATTATCCAGTATCCTCACATGTCACCAGAGAAGAATACTAAGGAAAGAAACAATGGCGTGATAACACAGGCCTCAGGCAAATTTACATTTTGTGCAAATATACCTTTTATGATGACAAAAAAAAAGACTTAGTAAGGGGATTTTTCTTGGGGAGGGGGTTGAACATCCACTGAACTGAATTCTACGCAATTATTTCTATAATTTTTTATATACCTATCTGCCATAGATAAAGACTGCAGAAAATAGAGCAAAAATGTAATGTATGAATGACTGCAATAGTGCTAATTAACTCAATTATGAGTATATCATATCTGTTTTTAAACAAGTTTGTACTAACTCAGACCCATTTGACAATGGTTATCCCCTTACTTTGCAGAGCTACATGTGATTTCTAAATAAATTATGAAAATTGAACTTGCATCTGTTTTTTCTTTTGTGTAGATTTCCACTGTTTTCTTAAATCTTGCCTAGACGGTAACAAGAGATTTAATTTGCTTATGAGTCAAACGTTCAACATTATTAACTGTTAGGTGATAAAAGAAATGCTAATATCGTATATAAAAATGAAAACAGTACTGTGAACGATTACATATGTAGTCTGCTGGAATATACAGCTAACATACTTAAATGAGAGAATGTCTGTGAAAATCTCTGCCATCATCAGTTTTACAAACTGTTCATTGCCAAATATCTTGTAAAGATGGTCCTTTTTATGCAAGTTAACCTGAAGAAGCAGTTTTTCATCTTCCTGAAAACAAAGAACACAATTATTAAAATGTTTGTTAAAACTGGAATATTTTTTTACTGAGTACAGATTTGATTCCCCTCGGCATTCATGCTCACATTTGTACTAATCGTAAGGATTTCTCTCCACTGGATCTGGCATCTTATCACTCAAATCCCCTGATCTTCCATGTACCTGTGCCTTTCAAATCTGCAGTGTGGTTTGAGTAAAGTAATGCACAGAAACAGTATTATTAAATAAATATAGTCAAAATAGGAAGAGAAACAGATGTGAGGTGGCAAGGATGCTACTGATTGACAGAAGGGTGACACCTTTAATAGGTATACTAAATGTGACAGTGCTGACATATATGAAAACACCACTGTTCTTGGGGATTTTTCACCAAATTATAGGTCAGCCTGGCACAGACTGAAATAATTGTGCTACCAGCTATGACTCTTACCATGTACTGTGTCAGATCAGGCAAGAAAAGAGTACTGGTTGGACAACAGTGATTCCTGAGAAGCTGAAAGTGGTGGAACAAGGCACATTTTGCCATCTGCATCTTTACAAAGTTCCATCCTTTATTTACACAAAACAGTATGTCTGCCCAAATAATGGAGAATAAGAGAATTATGTAATCCTGGCAACATAAGATGAAAGTGCAGCAATAATTTTCTGTTCGCACTGCGATACACAGTTGCAAGTACCACCACCACCCATCAAACACACACACACACAGACTCGCATACACATACATAAACATACCTCTTCATTCACATAGTGACATATAGCTATAAATAATTACCTCAACCCAGTTATAAAGTGTTCATACACCACCTGGCAATGGGTAAGTAGTCACAAATAACTTCCCTTTACACACAGACTCCAGGATTCAATAAACTCCATGCAGGAATAGTGCTACTCCTGCACGGAGTGAACTGTGTCTCTTTCCGCATAGCTTTAACAGCAGCATGCCTTGCATATTCATGATGACATGCTACTGCTAAGGCTAAATGGACACTAACACTACCAAGTGCAGGGGGTGCATATAAGTAGTGCACGCACATCTAACACACTGTCCCCGGACACTGAAAAAGATAGGGGATCAAGAAATGAATGCAGGGGGTGTGTGACAGGTTCATGTACGGCACTTTGCAAGGGCTTTCAGTGTCTGTGGACACTGAAAGCAGGAAGTCTGGATAGGAGGCAATACAGGGTGTGTGTGTGAGAGGTATTGTCACACACCCCCTGCATTGTCAAAGTGACATACGGCACTGCAAGTGCTTTTAGTGTCCACAGACACTGAAAGCAGCTATCCCAATAGGAAGCAATGCAGGGTGTGTGTGGCAAGTACTGCATTGTGAAAGAGCCATACGGCCATACCCCTCAACTGTACAGGTCTTTGCAGAATGCCCAGATGCCTCCCTCACATACCTCTCAACATTCTAGAGCAAGAAATCTGCACAAAGCCATAAATAAAAGAGGGACAAAGGCCCAAAAATAGGGACACTTTTCTAAATATTGCTCATAAAAACTTGGAAAGTTGATAGAATAATGGGTTTTGCATTAAGCACATATTTTTTGAAGGGTATGAAGTCTGAAACTCAAATGTCTGTCGTCATGTTCTGATCTAAACTCTGAGTGATTTGCCAATGTTTTGCTAGAAAACCACAGTCATATGAGAAATGGACCAATAGTATGGGTTTCTTCCGGGTGCTCTGGTTCCCTCCCACATCCCAAAGACATCCTGTAGGTGGATTGGACACTCTAAATTGGCCCTAGGCATGAATGCATGCATGTGTGTGCCTTCTGTGGAAGGTTGGGCACTGGGCTGGCAACTTGACACCGTAAAACTCCACTGCCAATCATGAGCAGACAGGTGATCTGCTGTGGCGACCCCTAACTGGGAAAAGCAGAAAGAAGAAGAAGAATATATGAGAAATGGGCCAAAAATATGAGGCAGTAACCTGGACATTCTGCAAAAATCTGTACAATTGAGAGGTATGCTACCTCTTTTTTTGTGTGTGTTCCTCCAAATATCTATCCCACCTGGCAAATAGCAGAGGATTGGAGCCATTAAATAATGACATATTTCAATTGAAGACTCCACATCCTCCATTAAAGTCATGCTAATGCCAAAACTATTATTCTATCAACTTTCTAAATTTGTAAGAGCAATATTTACAACCTGTCCCTATTTTTCCCCTTATAATTGCCCTTACTGTGACTTGCAAGGAGTATTGATACGTCATTAAAGTGATTTTATGAAATTCCTTGTTTTTTTTTTTTTCATTCTGAGATATGTTTAAGCATTGCTGAGCGGGTTTGTTCGTTATAGCCCTCTGCTCAGAATTGCTTAAACATCCCATAGGACATAAATAAAAATATACAGCTGAAATCCTAATGATGAGATAGTGTAGTGGTTAGAGTCCCGGCTTTGCATGCAGGCATTCACGGTTCGAGTTCCAAGATAGGCTCTATTTTTACATGTGAAAGCATTGTTAAAATTAACATTTTTTGTTTTAAATTATGTAGTAATTGATATTTGTTAACCAGGGTAGTGTAGCTGGTTCAAAATGTAAGTGTGAGTGCATATAACATGTGAAATCACCCATGTATACACAAGTGTCCCATACGGTATAGTTACACCCCAAGATAATGTAATGAAAGTACATAGAGGGGCATGTAAAGTAAATCATATACACTTAATATGTCAGTAATGATAAATGAAGTCATAATTCTGATATTTTTTTAAAATGAAAAGTGAGAAATGGTTAGCAATGGTCAGCTCAGCTTAGTCAATTTAAGCATTACTTAGATTTAAATACTAAGCAGCAGTCAGCTCAGCTAAGTGGATATGTGCACTGTTAAGAAGTGCTCAGCAATGACCCCTTTAAGCACTACTCAACTCAGCTTAGCGGATTTGCACACTGCTTAGCTGAGCTTAGCATTTTCAAAATGGTCCAATACAGCAAAGGGCAGGAAAATGGCCTTATTTAAACCACACAGGCAGGAATACAGCCATAACCTGTTGTAGTCTGATCTCTACAGGAACCATTTCAGGTGTTGGGAAGGGCTCACACTTTTGGGCATAGTGCTGGGGCATTTTGGAGTCCAGGGTCATGACTGAGCTCCTCGTATCAAACCATGATGACAGAATGCTGCAGGGCTAGTACCAGGACCCACATTATAAAGCAGAGCCCTGGGACCATCTGGCACGTGACCTCACCAGTGCCACTGGTATCCCCCAAACTGGTCAGCAGGTATGGCATCACTATGCCTACTTAAAGTGGAGGAAGGGGGTGCTCTTGGCCCAGTGGATCCAAGATGGTCGGGACAACCATGCCCCTGCAGTTTGTAAGTATCACAGATGTAAGTGTACCAGATGCTAGCCTGAGTATGTGATAGACAGGTATGCATAATGTTTGTTTCTCACCCCTACAGCTGCAGTGGAGAGGGCTTGTTACATTGAGGCCCATGCAGACAGGAGTACATTGTTTACTGCCAGTAAGAATAGTGTGTACTGTGTCTAATGAATAAATTATGTTTGTCACACTAATATTGATCCACAGGACATCCATTAATAAAAGTGTCATTTCACTGTAATAAAGATGTATAACATAAACTATTATGTTTACTCTGGTATGTTGTAGAAATAGAATGTGTAGAGGCTCATCACAGCAAATATGGCATTGATAGCATGAAGTAACTGAGGCTATTCTGAGAACCAGCTAGTATGTAAAACAGTAGAATGTGGATCTGTAAACCAAGATATAATGGACATATGAAATATTGTGTGCACTAAGTTCTGAACCCTGAATAGTAATGTCTACAGTATTATAGTGTGTCCCCTGCAGCATTACATTCTTGTGATAACCATTGCTTTCCAGAGTGTATCATTTCAAAGGATTAATACACAGTACAATAACTATCTGCCATGCCTGAATGTCAGGATTACAAGGTCAGACTGTCTAACCCAGAGAGTATTAGGTAGAAATCAGTCAAGCAAGAGACATCAGTTTCCCAGTAGCTTAGTGTGATGGACACAAAGGAGGAGCCACAAAAGACCCTGGGAACTATCGCCTTATAAGCCTGACTAGCTTGATCTGCAAGGCTATGGAGCACATCATCATGGATCTCATAAACAGAGACATTGGGAACCTCCAAACACTGGACCCTGCGCAGTTCAGCTTTGTTAAGGGCAGATCATGCCTCCTAAACCTAGTGGACGTCTTTGAGACAGTTACCAATGCTATAGTTGAGGGAAAGGTGGTCCATACAGCCTACCTAGACCTCACAAAGACCTTCAACACCATTCCATTTTCAGGTATTATAGACAAGCTCACCAGCCTGAACATAAACCCTATGTCATGAGATGGGTTGCCAACTGGTTCATGGACAAAACCCACATGGTAAGAGTTGCTGGAGCTAGGTCTGACTCTAAACCAGTTACAAGTGGTGTTCCCCAGGGCTCAGTCCTAGGACCCTTCCTGTTTGGCATATACTTCTCAGAGGTACAGGCAAGCTTAGAAGGACTATGGCTGACCAAGTTCGCAGATGACTGCAAACTAGGGGCTATAATTGACTCTCCGGCGGACACAGACATCCTCCAAAAGGGTCTCACTGAGACAAATACCTGGTGTCAAAGCCATGGCCTCAAGCTAAATGCCAAAAATGCATAGTCATCCCCTTTGGAAAAAACAAAGTACCCACAAACTACCACATAGGTGGTAGCCCCCTAAATACGGAAGACGCAATATGGGATCTGGGGACCCAAGTAGATAGTAACCTCTCCTTTGATAATCACATTGCCAAAGTAGTTAGAAAATCCTTCTATGTGCCCCACCTAATCACAAAAGGGTTTGCACCCAGATCAAAAGAGGTCATTGTGCCCCTCTGTGCATCACTCATCAGACCCATCATAGAGTACAATGCCCCATTTGAGATGTACCTTGCAAACACCTGCAACAGCTGGAAAGACTACGGAAGTACCTCACCAAGACAATCACTGGCCTCAAACCAGATGGCCTATGCAGCTTGACTGAAGAAACTCCAGCTGTACTCAGTTGCATACCGCCTACTCAGAGGTGATCTCTGCTTGACATGCAAGGCCATGTCCAACCCAGAATTGATGGACATGCTCCACCTAAAGAAAACCATATCTCCTCAAGCCACACACTCTAGAGATCTAAACCTCACCACAACAATAAATAGGATGTGCTGGAGGAATAGATTCCTGTCCCAGAGACTTCCCATGCTTTGGAACAAGATTCCATTCTACATTAGGCAGAGCTCCTTGCTAACCCTCTTCAGGAGAAACTTTGACAAGTGGATGGGAAACAGAAAGTTTACCCCAGGAATCACTTCAATGGCTGTGCTGGACAGAGGGACAGGGAACTAATCTAAGGGGGCAGCAAAAGCCAACACATTCCAGCTAGGCTTATAAATGTCTTCGGGCAGATAGCCTAGTACCTACCTATGAACCTATGAACCTATGAACATATGTTGTCTTCCCCTCACAGGTGAACATGGGGGTTGGTGTCTCTCCCCCTCACAACCTGATGTCAGTGGCTTAGCAGACTCCCATGATGATGGTGGTAATAGTGAAGCACAGGTAGGGTTGTTGGGGCCTGAGTCAGTGCCATTCTTTGGTATTCCACTTTCACCCACCATGTCCCCACACACAGTCAGTATGCCCCCACATACCCAGTCCCCAGCAGCCATGGATAATGGACAGGCGGAGGGTGGTGACATGGAACAGGCTAGTGTGTTGACTGCGGTGAGTATGAGTGTAGACACCAGCCATAGCCAGAGAGCAGGCAAGGTCACACACAGGCAGATGGACAAGATGGACAAGGGTGCTCGATGGAGGACTGCTGCCCATCAAGCCCCTGTCGCAAGTGCTACAGCAGGTGTCACCAGATGCATGTCATGGAGGCACAGGAGTGCACTGACCACAACACCAGACAGATGCTCAGGGTCATTAATGCAGAGCTTCCTGCCATGCATGATGACCTTCATGGCATTTTTGATGCCATACGTCATCTTGACGATGTCATGGATAGATAGGGGGTGAGACATTGTCACTGTTCAACTGTGCAATGTCTGTGTGTGAGCATGTGGTGGGAGTAGAATATCAACCAGGTGGATGTAGGTCAGCAACATAATCAGCTGAGAGCCCATATGGCCATGCACATTCGCAGTCCTGTAGTGGCAGTACCAACAGCACTACTGAAGGGACAGTGCTGTCCACACCACACCGGAGCAGGCCATAGGCATATTGTCCTGCCCAGTCCCAACAGGGATGCAGATCCAGCTGACAGTAGTCACCATCGGGGAGTAGTACTGCATCTGTCCTTGGGCCTGGTGGTGCCAGTGATACTACTGGCAGAACCAGTTTCCATGTCCTTGCTGGGAGATGGTGAACCATATATCCTGCAATGTATGGTCCACAGCTGTCCAACATAGCCTTGTGTCAGGCATCCACATGGCTTGATGGTGTGCAAACACTCACACATCCCTATTACAGGCCAGTCACCACCAGACATGCACAGCTCCTCTGCACAGCCCAACTGAACACCACCCCTACAAACACACAGACACACACACACACACACACACACACACACACACACACACACACACACACACACATGATGTCAACCATATGACCCAGCCTAGGCCTCTGGCAATTGAACACCACACACTCTGCATGTGATGATACTTGTGCCACAACCCTGCGATCCATACCATTGGTGCACGGACATGCTCATATGGGTCTGATGCACAGAGTGACTATATTACAGTTTAGCAATGTCATGTTGTGTAAAGTACTGTCAGGAGTTATGGCTACACATCAAGATGTATGTACCTTGTTAGCCATGATGCACTATTGCTGTTAGTACTGCTGACTGACTGTAGTGTCAAGTACGTCTTACTGTAGTGTCATGTACTGTATTCTGGTTGGGCTCCAGGTGTCTGTGTGTTTGCAGGCTGTGGTCCTGCTGACAGTAGCAATGGTGAGTAAGGCAGAGTGGAAACACAGTGACCTTTTCATAGCCAAGATACAGCTGTATATGTACATGTTTACCAGGTGTGTTTACATGCAATAGTGTGTGAGGGGCAATTGTGGCAGACAGTGTGACCTTGCATACATATCCTTGACACAGCCACCTAGCCTTCATACATGTCATCTGGGTGTTCTGTAGGACCGCAGGATCACACATACAGAGGAGGTTACTTGAGTACTGGCACTAGGTCCTTCACAAGCTTAGCCATTACTTTAACTCCAACAGATATAGCTATCAGCACCTGTTCCCCCTGCCATTTCTGTTCTATCCACTCAACCATCATGCAGTTGATGAGGGTATGGCTGGTACTGTGTATGGCAGGTTTGGGGTCTGTATTCCTGACACAGGTCAGCCTGTGTTAGTCTAACCTGACAATCAGCAGCATGTGTGTCTGATATCTCATATGCATGTCTGGCCTCTCGTGCTGGCAGTGCACACAGAGTCATAGTTCTGTACATGGGCCCACTGACAAAGGGCAGAGCACAGCCCCTACCTGCACAGTCTTATGAATGATAGTGCTAGATACATAACACATAGAGCACAGCGGTACTGTAGTGTGTCAGTGTCTGCCACTACTATTGAAGTGGATGAAAATTGCAGGGGCTATTAGGATTGCCAATGGGGGGGTTCAGAGTCCCTTAACATGTTAGAGCCATCTCACACACACACACACACACACACACACACACACACACACACACACACACACACACACACACACACACACACACACACACACACACACACACACACACACACACAGACACACACACACACACACGCACACACACACACACACACACACACACACACACACACACACACACACACACACACACACACCACTGCATGGGGACATGCGTTGAAACACACATGCACATGGAGGTGACATTTATCAGAGTAGATGGCCACCCCATCTATTAATGTACAATACACAGTGATACAGCCACTGATTGTACCACAGTGGCTTGGTGTTAGAAACTGTGTAACTGTGCTTGTACGGTGGATGACATCTGTATGGGCTGACACTAGGTTGGCAATGGGGGAGTTCACAGGGTGGAAGATGTATACAAAATGGTATAGCCATCACATACTCACTACAGACAGCCACAGGGGCTGTGCATACAAAAACACATACACAGTTGCCAATAGACATATTAGTAACCCTACATATCCACTTGTATGTACTATAGTGCTGTGTACACATGACATGCTCACACAGATTATATGCCTGGGACATAACATGCAACCTCCTACAACAGGTAATCTTGCGAATGCCTTCATGGATGGTAGGATAACCCACCAGACATAGGGATTGGTCTCATCTACTGCTACTGCAAATCTGCACAAGTAATAGAGTGACAGACTGTATCAGCATGATGTGTCAGTCGGGTATGATGTCTGATGCTGGTATGTTTGTCACTGCAGTAACTGTGACATATATGGCAATGATATCACAGAAATGCTCATTGTTAGGGGACACAGACCACATATAGGTTGCAAACGTGGATATTCCATGTACATCTGTACAGATGACTGGTATGGGCTGTATACTGTTACATGGTGCATGTGAGGCAGATGCCATTAACAGGCTCTTTAAATGAATGGCATGGGTAGAGGGTCAACAGGCCTTAAAATGGTATAACCTACACACACAACAGCCACAGGGGATATGCTTGACACACACTACTAGAGATGTCAGTATTTAGATTATAACCCCTACCTATCTAATTATTTCCACTATAGTATTATGGTGTTATGCCACAGAGTTAGAGGCTTGATAAGTGTATACAGGTACATCTTAGGTGAATGCATCAGCAGGCCTTATAAAGTAGGGCAAATGGACGTGTACTGGGTGGTATGCCTCAAAATGGTATAAGCCACACCCCCAGAGGATATGATTCTCACCCATACACACACATACACACAGATTATGTCATTCTCACACACATACACAGTATTACAGTTGCCAGTACTGAGTTTAGAACCCCTACTTATCTAGGTATGTGTGTTACAGCATTACACAGTTATGATATGCGCTACGGAGCTTATAGGAATTAACAGTGTTGCAAGGTATGTCTAAGCTGAATTACATCAAGAGCCCTTGTAAAGTATGGCAATGGGAAATGTACTGGGTGGGAAGGGCATCAAAATACATTACTCTACAAACATCCTCAATCTCACACACACACAGACACACACACACAGACACACACACACACACACACACACACACACACACACACACACACACACACACTTGTCACAAGTGACTGTAAAACCCCTGCCTACCTAGTTATCTGTACTATACTGTTATTATTACACATGCCACAGAGCTTATAGGGCTGAATGCTGTCCAAAGGTACTTCTAAGGGCAATGACATCAGCAGGACTGCTAAAGCAGGGCACTGGGAAGTGTTGTGGGTGGGAAAGTCCTCAAAATGCTTCGTCCTACAAGCATACACACTTACAAACTCTTGTACATACACTTATACACACACATTTTCCAGACTTAAGAATAGAACCTCTGACTAGTTATTTGTACTATACTGTTACATAGTTATTACATGCACCACCAAGCTTATATGGTTGAGGGCTTTCCAAAGGTGCTTCTGATGGGAATGACATCAGCAGGACTGCTAAAGTACTTCACTAGGAAGTGTAGTGGTTGGGAATGCCCTAAAACTGTTTCACCTATGAAGAAACACACATACACACACACACACACACACACACACACACACACACACACACACACACACACTTATAGCCAGAACTGAGATTAAAACCTCTATCTAGTTATTTGTACTATAGTGTTATACAGTCATCACATGCGCTACAGAGCTTATAGGATTGACAAGTGCCCAAAGGTACTTCTAAGGTGAATGACATCAGCAGAACTGCTAAAGTAGGGAACTGGCATGTGTACTCGGTGGGAAAGTCCTCAAAATACTTCAGCCTATAAACATACACACTTGTACACACACACACACATTTGCCAGAACTGGGGCTAGAGCTCCTACCTATCTAGTTATTTTCACTATACTGTTACACAATTATCGCATGTGCTACAGAGCTTATACAGCTGACAAGTGCATAAAGGTACTTCTAAGGTGAATGACATCAGCAGGACTGCTAAAGAAGGGCACTGGGAAGTGTTGTGGGTGGAGAAGTCCTCAAAATACTTCAGCCTACAAACATACACAGTTATACACACACACACACATTTGCCAGAACTGGGAATAGAACCCCTGCCTATCTAATTATTTGTACTATAGTGTTACATAGTTCTCGCACACCCTACAGAGCTTATAGGGCTGATAATTGTGCAAAGGTACTTCTAAGGTGAATGATATCAGCAGGACTGCTAAAGTAGAGCACTGGGAAGTGTGATTGGAAGTCCTCAAAATACTTCAGCCTACTAACATCCACACTTACACACACTTGTACACACACATTTGCCAGAATTGGGAACAGAACCCCTTTCTATCTAGTTATTTCTACTATACTGTTACATAGTTATTGCACATGTCACAGAGCTTATAGGGCTGGGGCTGTGTAAAGGTATATATATATATATATATATATATATATATATATATATATATATATATATATATACACACACACACACACACACACACACACACACACACACACACACACACACACACACACAGGCAGGTGATGTGATATTATAACCCCCACCTCAATATTATTACACAACGGAGCTCACCTTCATGCTGGCATGTGCGACTGATTACGACTGGTATGCCACTGTCCATAGCAAGACATCACTCTATGCCATTCAGGGTATCCATGTGTATGACTCACTCTCTGTGTGTCCCCCTGTGTGTCTCTATCACTGTCTGTCCCTCTCTTCCCCATGTCTATATGTGTGTATGCTTGACATATTGTTATATGTTGCCCATATATATGTCTGTGTATCACATGCAACAGATGCAGATATAACACATATGGACCACCTACAGCTAGCTGATAATCCCGTCTGATGGGTGTGTGTAGGGACAGTTAATGTGTACATAGCTGTCTATATGCAAAGACATATATGCACAATACAGTTATATAGTCCAATGTGGGTTCCAACATAGCCTGCGATTAAGTTTAGGAGCATGCCCAGTATAACCTTCTATAGTGAGAGTGGGACTCCATTCCTGAGATAGTTGTACTCCGGTCTGGGGTTTTGTGTGATACAGCCATACCTCTTAAAGGTAAGCAGGACTTTACAAGAGGTACCGGGTTTGTTTTAGTAGACATTTTCTGACATATCTGACATCTGACACTGGAATGTATTGTGTCATTACCTAGTGACAGACATCCTCAGATCATCACAGTACTTTACCAGAGGAATACAAGATGTATGATGCACAGACCAATATTAAGAGCCAGATCATATACATTCTTGTCCAAAAATGCCAGTTGAGAAGTGTGGCTATAGCCGGTTGACTGATGAAGCTGTGTAAACAGTCCAGCAACTTGGTGATATACTGGCTGGGGATTTCCTGCTTGTGTGGTATTCTTCTCACATGAAAAGTCATATCCTGGTGTGGCCATACCTCTCAACTGAACATTTCTTGGCAGATTGTCCAGGTGTTTGTCTAGAAGTTTCATCCAGTCTACATACACTTATGTTTTTATGGCAAGTTAGTTGCATATAATTGAAGACTGACTTTACAAATTAGTGACAGACATTAGTGTTTCAGACTTCATAACCTTCAGACAATTCCTGCTACTGCAACATCCGTTATTCTGCCAACTTTCTCAGTATGTAAGAACAATATTTACAAAACGTGCCTATCATCGGGCCTTTGTCCCACTTCTATTTATGACTTTGTCCAGATGTCTTCCTGTTAGAGGTTGAGAGGTATGGGTGTAGGTACAGAGTGCATTCTACTATGCAGAAATGTCCGTTATATATGCAGTATATTCCACACAGCAATGTGACTTCCAGGTATGTCAGTGGCTTAGCACTGACAGACAGTTGTGTATAGGTTGATCGGTTGCTATTACATTAGTAGGGTGTTGGCCCTGAAGCCCTTATAACCCACATAGACGAGAGTGTCACCCATGTTACAACATTTTAGCACACAGAGCCCCTATCCAGCAAGGACACAGGTGGGATCACAGGGCTATATGTTGTGTTTCCCATGCACTTATACTGGGAGCACATCACTTGGGGTATTGAGGCATTTGGCTTGCTGTTGACAGGGAGTGTATTCCACAGATGGGGGAGTGTGTGGTACACATATCTGTCACACCAACAAGCCATACTGATATCACAGCCCAGGTTGATATTGAGCCTACAGGTTGATGGAGTGGGCCTTGATTTCCAGATGTGCAACAGTCCCATCAAGGCAGGGTCTGGACTGCTATGTATGCCAGACAGAGGTCACCTCAGCAGAGTCTGTATGGAATGGGGTAGAGGGACAGTGCTGTTAGCCTATCTGTGTAGGGTAGGTGTTTGGGGTTTGGGGTAAGGCCTTAGTGTTTGCAAGACCTTGGTGTGTGGAGTCTATGTGGTCTGTGGTGTGTAAGTTTGTTGAGTTTGCATGTGATTTTGCCTCTGAGGTGTCGATTGTTTGGGTTTTTGTTTTGTTGTGGACCTCTGCTTACATAGTTGTGTGTTGTGTATTTGCAGATGATGTATACTGACTCCATACACTGCATGGCACCTATGTTGCTGCACAATCTGTTCTGGTATGCACATTCTCCATTTGTCTGGCCAGTGGTTCCCTTTCCCCTTATGTGTCTCTTTGTCTTTCTGTAGTCCAGTCGCAGGCTTTGGCCACATTGGCTGCTATGTATTTGTAATTCTGATGTGGGTGGGGTACATGCCATTACATCACACACAAGGTTGTGGACTTCACACCATCATTGCACCACCCCATTTGCTGTGGTCCTTAGATGGGCCTAGCTGTCATACCATCACAGACTGACATCTGGACAGGCCCAAATATGACAGTTGGCCCACACATGGGGACAGGGTGTTAATAATGTTCTGCCAAACATAGACAGTTGGGAGATCAGTTTGGTAATTGCTTGTTTGCTCTTATGGGTATGCCGTCTGCTTCCCCACTGTTTTCCATTGCTGTTTTGACATGACCCTTTCTTGTTTTGCAAATAGTTGGCAGGTAAATGCAAATGCAATGTTAGGACAAGCAGAACAGATATACAAGGCATACTTGTGCTCCTTCTGTGACAACCTGTGTTATTCTAGGGGTATGGGTGTTGGCCAGTGACATGTTGTCAGTACTGGCACAGAAAGGTGGCAGCCTTTTATAAACTGGCAGTACACTGAACTTCAGGTACCTGCTGTCCTACTAGGCACCATACCTCTCAACTTCTGAGAGCCAGATGTCTGGACAAAGCCATAAGTAATTGGGGGACAGAGGCCTAAATATAGGGACCATTTTTAAGTATTGGCCTTACAAACCTAGAAAGGTGATTCAATAACAAGTTTTGCATTAGCATGCATGTTTCTTTAGGGTATGAAGTCTGACACTACAATCTGTCATTATTTTCTGACCTTAGTCTCACATGACAGCCACTATTTCATGATATACAGACCACAAATATGATGCAAACCTCTGGACATTCTGCAATAGGTCTGTACACGTGAGAGGTATGATAGGCACTGTGTAGGTTACTCCAATATGTGTACTGTCCATATGTGTGGCACTTGTCCATGACCTGTCCTGCCTTCCTGCATTAACAGATATTGACATCTGGACATTGTGTACAACTCCTAACGTAGGTGTAGCTGACATCCAGAATAGTTGGCAATGCAGTTCTTAGAACATGGCCCTGTCAACCACAGTACTGTACCTAGGCTACTATGACACAGCAACTGGGAGTAAGTGCTGGCCACATCCTGACAATATTAACCATACATATCCATAGCTCATTGACCCTGCATATTGTGGACATGCACCAAGTTATCATGTTGATTGAGACAGCCCTGGCAATGTGTGCTCTGCTGCTGTTTCCCTATGTTTTACATGTTACTAAATTTCTGTGGGAATATGGGTGTGGGGGGGGCACACCTGTCAACTGTACACATTTGCACAGACTGTGCTGATATTTACTTTACATTTTGGTTCCATTTAGCATAGTACTGTGCCCTACCCTGGAGACTAATGGCATATCACTAAAGACTACAGGTCAGATTGTAATGGCGTACATTTGAGTTTCAGACTTCTTACCCTTCAGAGCCTTACTGCAACTGCAAGACCAGCTGTGCTGTCACTGTGTAAGTCTGTAGGGGGTATTTTATCATTGTTGCCATTTGTGGGCCTTTGCCATACATTTCCTTATGTTTTTCTGTGGCTGACTTGCTGGGTGAGGCTGAGGGGTGAGTATGGGACCCCCACACTGACATCCATGCCTGTGACCTATGATACCCCAGTTAGTTGGCCCCCCACATAAAATGCAGTAGGATTTTTCACCTTAGGTACTACTGCACAATGTGGGGAAGCCAGTACTGGGCAAACATTTCCTGGTGTCCGCATAGCTGTCAGTTGTCTGCTGCTATCCCAGTAGGCCACCCCATTCCCTTGCATGCATGCAGCAATACCATAGATATGCTACCAGGACATACTACTCCATTCATTTATTGTTAAGAAGACTGACTTGCCTTGTCTCTGTGGCAGTTGTGAGGATGATGCTTGAGGGCTGCCTATGTCAGATGCATGCAGTACACTGCTTATACATGGTAAGGTACAGGTAATGTGATATGTGTGGCATCCATTTTACTGTGTGTGCGGGTCAGAGAGAGGTGTCAGTCCCTGGGTCCCTACATTGTCAGTGTTTGTGCTATGCATTACTTCTTTGCTAAGGTCAGGGCATACTGGGCAGGCCTCCATCTGCCTACAGGAGCTAGCTCAGGGGGGTTCCTCCTCTGAGTCCCTCTGTGCCTGTGGAGATCTTGGCAATGGTGGGGGGGCTGTCTGGCCCTTCCCTGTGCTGTTCCTTCTGCAGCTGTTTCCACAGGATCATATTGTGCAGCATAGCACATATGACCATGTGTGCACATGTGTCTGGAGAGTACTGCAGGGCTCCACCAGATATGTCAAGGTACCACAACTGTGACTTGAACATTCCAAACACACACTCTATAATGATCCTGGCTTGTCTGTGTGCCTCATTATGGCATTCTTGAGTGTGTGTGTGTGCATTTCTGATGGATGTTATCATCCACGGCTCCAGTGCATAGCCAGCATCCCCCACCAGATGGCCATATGGGATGTCCCCCTGGCAAATCCCTGGTACTGCTGTGAGGAATGCCAGATGTGGGAGTCATGATAGCTTCCAGGGCTGCCAGCTCACACATTAATGATAATGCTCTGGGCATTGCACATGACCTGGCAGTTGATGAAGTGGAAGCCCTTGCGGTTTACATAGACCCTACCCTGTTCACTGGGTGGTGCTTTCATGTGGATGTGAGTGCAGTCTATGGCATCCAGTACCTCCGGGTAGTCTGCTACATGGTGGAAGAGGCGCATATTGCTGGTCCTCTCCTCATGGGTGCTGGGGAAGTAAATGTGCTCACCGGTATGTGATAGCATGGCATCCAGGAACTGGTGGAGTACCCTGGATGCAGATGCCTGTGAGACCCCCATGATGTCCCCAGTAGGTGTTTGGAAAGTACCTTCAGCTAGTATTCTTAAGGCTACACACACCTTGGTATCCACTGGGATGGGTTCCCCTCTGTTGGCTCTGGGTCTGAGGTGAGGCTGGCATAGCTCGATGAGTTGCTGAAGTATGTCCCTGTCCACCCTGTAGCACTCTAGTATCTCCAGATCATGTAGCCCCTGGTAGGTTACCTGAGTCTGAGCACTCTTCTCCTCCTCCTCAGTCTGGGGTAGGTGTCAGCATTATCCTCCTCACCACCTTCAGCCTCTAGCACATACTGATGTATCAAAGCAACAGCAGCCCCTAACATTTTGTCAGTTAAAATTCCCCTGAGTGTGTACACCAATGGTGCAGAGTTTGTGGGAAAAAACAGACTGAAAGGTGTTTGCATAGTTTATACTGTTGTGCTGCAGATGATGAATGTATGATTGGCTGACTATGATACATTCCACCTGACAGCTATATTATTTGTACTTGATTGCTTTTATTCTGATCTTTTCCATTTTTTTCCTTTCCCATTTCCACCCCTTTTAAGCCCTGTGCATGCCGCTCAAACCCGCTGCCCAAATTTAAACATTTCTGCTATTTCTGGAGGAGGGTTGTGTTTAAGACTCGGTGCGGGCTGTGCAAACCCATTTAGCTAAATTAAACACTTTTAAGCAGAAATGGCCCTCCCCTATATGCGAAAATGCTCCTCATTTCATGGAATAAGTAAATACAGCCTCAAACACGCACCCTCCATTAGCTGTACTTAGTTAAGCTCAAATGGAAGCCGTGGAGCTCCAATGTGCTTACACCAAACATGACACACTCCCTTTTCATGTCAGCTGCTTCTCCTGCTTACACCACTGCCTTATAGCTCCTACACAGTTACGTGCATTCAGACAATGGTCTTCCATTTTGCTATTCAGTAAATTGTTCTCATTTGCATACCCCACTGCCTTAGTCTCTTGTTACACCACTACACCAGTGCCTTTCCTTTAGCAACCAGTGTTACCTGTTATAGTTTTGATTCTGCATGCTACCCATTAGAATGGCAAAATGCAGATTTCACTTAGAATTGTCTTTTCACATTTTTTTTAATTTCTGCATGACCTTGTTTGTGCACCACTGCGCTATGCCTAAATGGACAAAATTGGCCAAAAAAAACTTTTATTTTCATACTTTTACAACTGTTTTCCATGCCAATGGCCATATTTTTGGCCATTGGCATGTCTAATTGTCGTAATACATGCTTTACTTTGAGCTGTCTTGCCCCCATTTTGATTTTTGCATAAATGTACACAGTCAGTAACCGAATACTGTATTCAAACTGGAACCTTAGTTTGAGAGACAGCCTTACACAACTATGTTCAAGTTTATAGAGCTGAGTATATTTTCTGTGTTATTCTGTATTATAGAGCTAAATTGTCTGCTTGATATCTGTGTCTTACTGCTCTGCAAATCTATAGAAAACAGTATATATTTTTTTATAATTTGCACATTCCTTACATCTGTGTTGAAACTGTCCCCCACCCCCTCATTTCCTGCCTTGTCTTTCAGCTGATATAATTTAGCTAGTGCTGTGTCTCCTTTTAATTAACAACCTGTATTCAAACTGGAACCTTAGTTTGAGAGACAGCCTTACAGAACTATCTTCAAGTTTATAGAGCTGAGTATATTTTCTGTGTTATTCTGTATTATAGAGCTAAATTGTCTGCTTGATATCTGTGTCTTACTGCTCTGCAAATCTATAGAAAACAGTATATATATTTTTATAATTTGCACATTCCTTACATCTGTGTTGAAACTGTCCCCCACCCCCCTCATTTCCTGCCTTGTCTTTCAGCTGATATAATTTAGCTAGTGCTGTGTCTCCTTTTAATTAACAACCTGTATTCAAACTGGAACCTTAGTTTGAGAGACAGCCTTACAGAACTATCTTCAAGTTTATAGAGCTGAGTATATTTTCTGTGTTATTCTGTATTATAGAGCTAAATTGTCTGCTTGATATCTGTGTCTTACTGCTCTGCAAATCTATAGAAAACAGTATATATATTTTTTATAATTTGCACATTCCTTACATCTGTGTTGACACTGTTCCCGCAGCCCCCGTCATTTCCTGCCTTGTCTTTCAGCTGATATAATTTAGCTAGTGCTGTGTCTCCTTTTAATTAACAACCTGTATTCAAACTGGAACCTTAGTTTGAGAGACAGCCTTACAGAACTATCTTCAAGTTTATAGAGCTGAGTATATTTTCTGTGTTATTCTGTATTATAGAGCTAAATTGTCTGCTTGATATCTGTGTCTTACTGCTCTGCAAATCTATAGAAAACAGTATATATATTTTTTATAATTTGCACATTCCTTACATCTGTGTTGAAACTGTTCCCCCACCCCCTCATTTCCTGCCTTGTCTTTCAGCTGATATAATTTAGCTAGTGCTGTGTCTCCTTTTAATTAACAACCTGTATTCAAACTGGAACCTTAGTTTGAGAGACAGCCTTACAGAACTATCTTCAAGTTTATAGAGCTGAGTATATTTTCTGTGTTATTCTGTATTATAGAGCTAAATTGTCTGCTTGATATCTGTGTCTTACTGCTCTGCAAATCTATAGAAAACAGTATATATATTTTTTATAATTTGCACATTCCTTACATCTGTGTTGAAACTGTTCCGCACCCCCTCATTTCCTGCCTTGTCTTTCAGCTGATATAATTTAGCTAGTGCTGTGTCTCCTTTTAATTAACAACCTGTATTCAAACTGGAACCTTAGTTTGAGAGACAGCCTTACAGAACTATCTTCAAGTTTATAGAGCTGAGTATATTTTCTGTGTTATTCTGTATTATAGAGCTAAATTGTCTGCTTGATATCTGTGTCTTACTGCTCTGCAAATCTATAGAAAACAGTATATATTTTTTTTATAATTTGCACATTCCTTACATCTGTGTTGAAACTGTTGCCCCCCCTCATTTCCTGCCTTGTCTTTCAGCTGATATAATTTAGCTAGTGCTGTGTCTCCTTTTAATTAACAACCTGTATTCAAACTGGAACCTTAGTTTGAGAGACAGCCTTACAGAACTATCTTCAAGTTTATAGAGCTGAGTATATTTTCTGTGTTATTCTGTATTATAGAGCTAAATTGTCTGCTTGATATCTGTGTCTTACTGCTCTGCAAATCTATAGAAAACAGTATATATATTTTTTATAATTTGCACATTCCTTACATCTGTGTTGAAACTGTTCCTCCCCCCCTCATTTCCTGCCTTGTCTTTCAGCTGATATAATTTAGCTAGTGCTGTGTCTCCTTTTAATTAACAACCTGTATTCAAACTGGAACCTTAGTTTGAGAGACAGCCTTACAGAACTATCTTCAAGTTTATAGAGCTGAGTATATTTTCTGTGTTATTCTGTATTATAGAGCTAAATTGTCTGCTTGATATCTGTGTCTTACTGCTCTGCAAATCTATAGAAAACAGTATATATATTTTTTATAATTTGCACATTCCTTACATCTGTGTTGAAACTGTTCCCCTCCCCCTCATTTCCTGCCTTGTCTTTCAGCTGATATAATTTAGCTAGTGCTGTGTCTCCTTTTAATTAACAACCTGTATTCAAACTGGAACCTTAGTTTGAGAGACAGCCTTACAGAACTATCTTCAAGTTTATAGAGCTGAGTATATTTTCTGTGTTATTCTGTATTATAGAGCTAAATTGTCTGCTTGATATCTGTGTCTTACTGCTCTGCAAATCTATAGAAAACAGTATATATATTTTTTATAATTTGCACATTCCTTACATCTGTGTTGAAACTGTTCCCCCACCCCCCTCATTTCCTGCCTTGTCTTTCAGCTGATATAATTTAGCTAGTGCTGTGTCTCCTTTTAATTAACAACCTGTATTCAAACTGGAACCTTAGTTTGAGAGACAGCCTTACAGAACTATCTTCAAGTTTATAGAGCTGAGTATATTTTCTGTGTTATTCTGTATTATAGAGCTAAATTGTCTGCTTGATATCTGTGTCTTACTGCTCTGCAAATCTATAGAAAACAGTATATATATTTTTTATAATTTGCACATTCCTTACATCTGTGTTGAAACTGTTCCCCCCCCTCATTTCCTGCCTTGTCTTTCAGCTGATATAATTTAGCTAGTGCTGTGTCTCCTTTTAATTAACAACCTGTATTCAAACTGGAACCTTAGTTTGAGAGACAGCCTTACAGAACTATCTTCAAGTTTATAGAGCTGAGTATATTTTCTGTGTTATTCTGTATTATAGAGCTAAATTGTCTGCTTGATATCTGTGTCTTACTGCTCTGCAAATCTATAGAAAACAGTATATATATTTTTATAATTTGCACATTCCTTACATCTGTGTTGAAACTGTTCCCCCCCTCATTTCCTGCCTTGTCTTTCAGCTGATATAATTTAGCTAGTGCTGTGTCTCCTTTTAATTAACAACCTGTATTCAAACTGGAACCTTAGTTTGAGAGACAGCCTTACAGAACTATCTTCAAGTTTATAGAGCTGAGTATATTTTCTGTGTTATTCTGTATTATAGAGCTAAATTGTCTGCTTGATATCTGTGTCTTACTGCTCTGCAAATCTATAGAAAACAGTATATATATTTTTTATAATTTGCACATTCCTTACATCTGTGTTGAAACTGTTCCCCCCCTCATTTCCTGCCTTGTCTTTCAGCTGATATAATTTAGCTAGTGCTGTGTCTCCTTTTAATTAACAACCTGTATTCAAACTGGAACCTTAGTTTGAGAGACAGCCTTACAGAACTATCTTCAAGTTTATAGAGCTGAGTATATTTTCTGTGTTATTCTGTATTATAGAGCTAAATTGTCTGCTTGATATCTGTGTCTTACTGCTCTGCAAATCTATAGAAAACAGTATATATATTTTTTATAATTTGCACATTCCTTACATCTGTGTTGAAACTGTTCACCACCCCCTCATTTCCTGCCTTGTCTTTCAGCTGATATAATTTAGCTAGTGCTGTGTCTCCTTTTAATTAACAACCTGTATTCAAACTGGAACCTTAGTTTGAGAGACAGCCTTACAGAACTATCTTCAAGTTTATAGAGCTGAGTATATTTTCTGTGTTATTCTGTATTATAGAGCTAAATTGTCTGCTTGATATCTGTGTCTTACTGCTCTGCAAATCTATAGAAAACAGTATATATATTTTTTATAATTTGCACATTCCTTACATCTGTGTTGAAACTGTTGCCCCCCCTCATTTCCTGCCTTGTCTTTCAGCTGATATAATTTAGCTAGTGCTGTGTCTCCTTTTAATTAACAACCTGTATTCAAACTGGAACCTTAGTTTGAGAGACAGCCTTACAGAACTATCTTCAAGTTTATAGAGCTGAGTATATTTTCTGTGTTATTCTGTATTATAGAGCTAAATTGTCTGCTTGATATCTGTGTCTTACTGCTCTGCAAATCTATAGAAAACAGTATATATATTTTTTATAATTTGCACATTCCTTACATCTGTGTTGAAACTGTTCCCCACCCGCTCATTTCCTGCCTTGTCTTTCAGCTGATATAATTTAGCTAGTGCTGTGTCTCCTTTTAATTAACAACCTGTATTCAAACTGGAACCTTAGTTTGAGAGACAGCCTTACAGAACTATCTTCAAGTTTATAGAGCTGAGTATATTTTCTGTGTTATTCTGTATTATAGAGCTAAATTGTCTGCTTGATATCTGTGTCTTACTGCTCTGCAAATCTATAGAAAACAGTATATATATTTTTTATAATTTGCACATTCCTTACATCTGTGTTGAAACTGTTCCCCACCCCCTCATTTCCTGCCTTGTCTTTCAGCTGATATAATTTAGCTAGTGCTGTGTCTCCTTTTAATTAACAACCTGTATTCAAACTGGAACCTTAGTTTGAGAGACAGCCTTACAGAACTATCTTCAAGTTTATAGAGCTGAGTATATTTTCTGTGTTATTCTGTATTATAGAGCTAAATTGTCTGCTTGATATCTGTGTCTTACTGCTCTGCAAATCTATAGAAAACAGTATATATATTTTTTATAATTTGCACATTCCTTACATCTGTGTTGAAACTGTTCCCCACCCACTCATTTCCTGCCTTGTCTTTCAGCTGATATAATTTAGCTAGTGCTGTGTCTCCTTTTAATTAACAACCTGTATTCAAACTGGAACCTTAGTTTGAGAGACAGCCTTACAGAACTATCTTCAAGTTTATAGAGCTGAGTATATTTTCTGTGTTATTCTGTATTATAGAGCTAAATTGTCTGCTTGATATCTGTGTCTTACTGCTCTGCAAATCTATAGAAAACAGTATATATATTTTTTATAATTTGCACATTCCTTACATCTGTGTTGAAACTGTCCCCCTCCCCCTCATTTCCTGCCTTGTCTTTCAGCTGATATAATTTAGCTAGTGCTGTGTCTCCTTTTAATTAACAACCTGTATTCAAACTGGAACCTTAGTTTGAGAGACAGCCTTACAGAACTATCTTCAAGTTTATAGAGCTGAGTATATTTTCTGTGTTATTCTGTATTATAGAGCTAAATTGTCTGCTTGATATCTGTGTCTTACTGCTCTGCAAATCTATAGAAAACAGTATATATATTTTTTATAATTTGCACATTCCTTACATCTGTGTTGAAACTGTTCCCCCCCCCCTCATTTCCTGCCTTGTCTTTCAGCTGATATAATTTAGCTAGTGCTGTGTCTCCTTTTAATTAACAACCTGTATTCAAACTGGAACCTTAGTTTGAGAGACAGCCTTACAGAACTATCTTCAAGTTTATAGAGCTGAGTATATTTTCTGTGTTATTCTGTATTATAGAGCTAAATTGTCTGCTTGATATCTGTGTCTTACTGCTCTGCAAATCTATAGAAAACAGTATATATATTTTTTATAATTTGCACATTCCTTACATCTGTGTTGAAACTGTTCCCCCACCCACCCCCTCATTTCCTGCCTTGTCTTTCAGCTGATATAATTTAGCTAGTGCTGTGTCTCCTTTTAATTAACAACCTGTATTCAAACTGGAACCTTAGTTTGAGAGACAGCCTTACAGAACTATCTTCAAGTTTATAGAGCTGAGTATATTTTCTGTGTTATTCTGTATTATAGAGCTAAATTGTCTGCTTGATATCTGTGTCTTACTGCTCTGCAAATCTATAGAAAACAGTATATATATTTTTTTATAATTTGCACATTCCTTACATCTGTGTTGAAACTGTTCCCCACCCCCTCATTTCCTGCCTTGTCTTTCAGCTGATATAATTTAGCTAGTGCTGTGTCTCCTTTTAATTAACAACCTGTATTCAAACTGGAACCTTAGTTTGAGAGACAGCCTTACAGAACTATCTTCAAGTTTATAGAGCTGAGTATATTTTCTGTGTTATTCTGTATTATAGAGCTAAATTGTCTGCTTGATATCTGTGTCTTACTGCTCTGCAAATCTATAGAAAACAGTATATATATTTTTTATAATTTGCACATTCCTTACATCTGTGTTGAAACTGTTCCCCTCCCCCTCATTTCCTGCCTTGTCTTTCAGCTGATATAATTTAGCTAGTGCTGTGTCTCCTTTTAATTAACAACCTGTATTCAAACTGGAACCTTAGTTTGAGAGACAGCCTTACAGAACTATCTTCAAGTTTATAGAGCTGAGTATATTTTCTGTGTTATTCTGTATTATAGAGCTAAATTGTCTGCTTGATATCTGTGTCTTACTGCTCTGCAAATCTATAGAAAACAGTATATATATTTTTTATAATTTGCACATTCCTTACATCTGTGTTGAAACTGTTCCCCCACCCCCCTCATTTCCTGCCTTGTCTTTCAGCTGATATAATTTAGCTAGTGCTGTGTCTCCTTTTAATTAACAACCTGTATTCAAACTGGAACCTTAGTTTGAGAGACAGCCTTACAGAACTATCTTCAAGTTTATAGAGCTGAGTATATTTTCTGTGTTATTCTGTATTATAGAGCTAAATTGTCTGCTTGATATCTGTGTCTTACTGCTCTGCAAATCTATAGAAAACAGTATATATATTTTTTATAATTTGCACATTCCTTACATCTGTGTTGAAACTGTTCCCCCCCCTCATTTCCTGCCTTGTCTTTCAGCTGATATAATTTAGCTAGTGCTGTGTCTCCTTTTAATTAACAACCTGTATTCAAACTGGAACCTTAGTTTGAGAGACAGCCTTACAGAACTATCTTCAAGTTTATAGAGCTGAGTATATTTTCTGTGTTATTCTGTATTATAGAGCTAAATTGTCTGCTTGATATCTGTGTCTTACTGCTCTGCAAATCTATAGAAAACAGTATATATATTTTTTATAATTTGCACATTCCTTACATCTGTGTTGAAACTGTTCCCCCACCCCCTCATTTCCTGCCTTGTCTTTCAGCTGATATAATTTAGCTAGTGCTGTGTCTCCTTTTAATTAACAACCTGTATTCAAACTGGAACCTTAGTTTGAGAGACAGCCTTACAGAACTATCTTCAAGTTTATAGAGCTGAGTATATTTTCTGTGTTATTCTGTATTATAGAGCTAAATTGTCTGCTTGATATCTGTGTCTTACTGCTCTGCAAATCTATAGAAAACAGTATATATATTTTTTATAATTTGCACATTCCTTACATCTGTGTTGAAACTGTTCCCCCCCCCCTCATTTCCTGCCTTGTCTTTCAGCTGATATAATTTAGCTAGTGCTGTGTCTCCTTTTAATTAACAACCTGTATTCAAACTGGAACCTTAGTTTGAGAGACAGCCTTACAGAACTATCTTCAAGTTTATAGAGCTGAGTATATTTTCTGTGTTATTCTGTATTATAGAGCTAAATTGTCTGCTTGATATCTGTGTCTTACTGCTCTGCAAATCTATAGAAAACAGTATATATATTTTTTATAATTTGCACATTCCTTACATCTGTGTTGAAACTGTTCCCCACACCCTCATTTCCTGCCTTGTCTTTCAGCTGATATAATTTAGCTAGTGCTGTGTCTCCTTTTAATTAACAACCTGTATTCAAACTGGAACCTTAGTTTGAGAGACAGCCTTACAGAACTATCTTCAAGTTTATAGAGCTGAGTATATTTTCTGTGTTATTCTGTATTATAGAGCTAAATTGTCTGCTTGATATCTGTGTCTTACTGCTCTGCAAATCTATAGAAAACAGTATATATATTTTTTATAATTTGCACATTCCTTACATCTGTGTTGAAACTGTTCCCCCCCCCCTCATTTCCTGCCTTGTCTTTCAGCTGATATAATTTAGCTAGTGCTGTGTCTCCTTTTAATTAACAACCTGTATTCAAACTGGAACCTTAGTTTGAGAGACAGCCTTACAGAACTATCTTCAAGTTTATAGAGCTGAGTATATTTTCTGTGTTATTCTGTATTATAGAGCTAAATTGTCTGCTTGATATCTGTGTCTTACTGCTCTGCAAATCTATAGAAAACAGTATATATATTTTTTATAATTTGCACATTCCTTACATCTGTGTTGAAACTGTCCCCCACCCCCTCATTTCCTGCCTTGTCTTTCAGCTGATATAATTTAGCTAGTGCTGTGTCTCCTTTTAATTAACAACCTGTATTCAAACTGGAACCTTAGTTTGAGAGACAGCCTTACAGAACTATCTTCAAGTTTATAGAGCTGAGTATATTTTCTGTGTTATTCTGTATTATAGAGCTAAATTGTCTGCTTGATATCTGTGTCTTACTGCTCTGCAAATCTATAGAAAACAGTATATATAATTTTTTATAATTTGCACATTCCTTACATCTGTGTTGAAACTGTTGCCCCCCCTCATTTCCTGCCTTGTCTTTCAGCTGATATAATTTAGCTAGTGCTGTGTCTCCTTTTAATTAACAACCTGTATTCAAACTGGAACCTTAGTTTGAGAGACAGCCTTACAGAACTATCTTCAAGTTTATAGAGCTGAGTATATTTTCTGTGTTATTCTGTATTATAGAGCTAAATTGTCTGCTTGATATCTGTGTCTTACTGCTCTGCAAATCTATAGAAAACAGTATATATATTTTTTATAATTTGCACATTCCTTACATCTGTGTTGAAACTGTCCCCCACCCCCTCATTTCCTGCCTTGTCTTTCAGCTGATATAATTTAGCTAGTGCTGTGTCTCCTTTTAATTAACAACCTGTATTCAAACTGGAACCTTAGTTTGAGAGACAGCCTTACAGAACTATCTTCAAGTTTATAGAGCTGAGTATATTTTCTGTGTTATTCTGTATTATAGAGCTAAATTGTCTGCTTGATATCTGTGTCTTACTGCTCTGCAAATCTATAGAAAACAGTATATATATTTTTTATAATTTGCACATTCCTTACATCTGTGTTGAAACTGTCCCCCACCCCCCTCATTTCCTGCCTTGTCTTTCAGCTGATATAATTTAGCTAGTGCTGTGTCTCCTTTTAATTAACAACCTGTATTCAAACTGGAACCTTAGTTTGAGAGACAGCCTTACAGAACTATCTTCAAGTTTATAGAGCTGAGTATATTTTCTGTGTTATTCTGTATTATAGAGCTAAATTGTCTGCTTGATATCTGTGTCTTACTGCTCTGCAAATCTATAGAAAACAGTATATATATTTTTTTATAATTTGCACATTCCTTACATCTGTGTTGAAACTGTTCCCCCACCCCCCCTTCCTATTCTTGGTTGTAGTTTAAATTTGGTGGCTTTTGCAGTGCCCGCCCCACTGTAGACACTCCCCCAGGACATCTCTTTACCGCATTCTACCTAATAAACCCTTTCTGCACTTGCTTTTAGTTCTTTTTAATTTAATTACATTTTTTCATACTGTGTGTGGACTAATATTGCTACATGTTCAAGTGTGCCAGCTTGCACTGCATGAGAATTGTATTTACTACTGCTTTTGCTACTTTTCTAAACAAAAAAAAATCTTCTGCTTTTACTGTACTTGTGTTTCTTCCTACTTTATTTTGCTTTTGCGTCATCTTAAACGTTCTCAATTGTATTTATTACTGCTTGGTGTAACTCATTCTAAGCCTTTTAGTTTAAACACTTGGGCATCAGACCAGTTGTTTTACATTGAGAGGGTTTGTGGTCTGCACTGTAGTGGCAGAACAGGTAGCTTACATCCTTCTAAGTTGGGAACTGCTGATTGAGGGCTCAGAGTCTGTTATTCTAAAAGTATATTAATTCTGGTTTAAGCACTTGGGCTTTCAGGCCAGTTATTTTACATTAAGAGGGTTTTGTGGTCTGCACTCTTGTGGGAGGAGAGGCTGGACTCTGCCCTTCTGAGCTGGGAATTTCTGGTTGAAGGCTTATAGTGCATGCATATCTGAATTTCTTCTTACGGAAATTTGTAAACCTTGTTTGCTGTAGCATAGACTAGAGCCAGGCCTGCTGAATCTAGCTTTGTTTGTATAACTTGAGCACTAATCCAGGCATTATTTAAAGTATTCAGTTGTATTTATTACTGCTTGGTAGTAACTTGGTTAAAGTGTAGCAATCATTCTAAGTCTTTTGGATTAAGCACTTGGGCTTCAGACCAGTTGTTCTACATTAGGACAGTTTGTGGCATGCACTGTGGTGGCAGGACAGGTAGCTTTCATCCTTCTAAGTTGGGAACTGCTGATTGAGAGCTCAGTGTCTGTTATTCTTAAAGTGTATTAGCTCTGGTTTAAGCACTTGGGCTTCAGGCCAGTTATTTTACATTAAGAAGGTTCATGGTCTGCACTCTTGTGGGAGGAGAGGCTGGACTCTGCCCTTCTGAGCTGGGAATTTCTGGTTAAAGGTTTATAGTGCCTGAATATTTGAACTGTATCTTACTGAAATTGGTACACCTTGTTTGCTGTAGCATAGACTAGATCCAGGCCTGCTGAATCTAGCTTTGTTTGTATGCTTGTTATTTCCCTGGAACGCTAATTCCACCTAAAACGCCGGCTTCTCAGCTTCTGTGGATCCCTAGTGATATCTGCATTGCTTACTGTACTTATTTCCTTGCTTCACTTGAAAGAAAGTTACTGTTTGTCGTTTTTGCATTTAAGTTACCTGTAAACACATTGCACTTGTTACCTGGCACTTGCTCACTAAAGCAATTATAAGTCAGCACTAAAAATTAAAAGCACTACACCCTCGCTTCCCATTGGCCCTTGTTTTCAATTATAAAGGAATTCCCAATATTATTCTAGCATGTCCAAAGGTCAGTTGTCAATCTCCTCTCCGGTCCAGCTGGTGAATATGGGAATCTTGAGGCAATGTTACAACTGCCTCATGTACACAGACAACCCTCTCCTCCTCCCAACAAATTCCAACACATGTGAGAGATGTAACCATATAGCCAAACTGGAGGGTAAGCTCTCTCAACTCAGTCCTGGCATAACCAGTCAGGAGGAGAAGGAAGCCACACTCACTACAATTCCAGTCCCATATAGACCTACCACGACAGCAAACCAAACACATAATCACACAAAAACATACTCGGAGGCTCTAAATAAAGATCTGCCTAAGCAGCAGAGACCTCCAAAGCAGACACCCAAGCAACCGCTACCCCAAAACAAAACACATGCAACACATATCTCACAAAGCCAGTGTGCCGAACAGTCACAGCCCTTAAGGCTAAACAACACACCTGATACACTTGTAATAGGTGACTCTATCATCAGGCACACTGACGTCCCGCTCACCAGGCTGAACAAGGAGAAGGTCATGGTGAGCAGCCTGTCTGGCGCTAGGATCCGCCACATGACACAAGCACTCAGGTCACTCCAAGGCAAGTACAAATATGACTCAGTCATTGTCCATGCTGGTGTGAATGACCTGAGACGTACATCCCTGGACTACATGAAAAGAGACATAGAGGAGCTCTCTGAGCATGTAGCCCAGGCTGGTATGACCCTAACCTTGAGTAGCATCTTACCCTCACCAAGAATGATGCCACAATATGAAGACAAGATGATCAATTTCAACAATTGGCTTAAGTATTGGTGTCATTCAAAGGGGATCCAATGCCTGTCAGCTTGGGATGATATGCACGACAAGCCACGATGCATTGCTAGGGACGGCTTGCACGTCACCCCTGGGCTTTTGGATATTGGCAAAGGCTCTTGCTACCCCCATAGTGCCTTTTTTAGGCAAGGCTCAAAAGACAAACCCACCTCCATAGGTATCACAAGGGATAAGAAACTAAGAGTAATGCTACTCAATACTAGAAGTCTAAACCTCAAGATGCACGCACTCGAAACTCTCCTTAGCATGGAGAACATCGATATCTGTGCAGTAACAGCACTACCAGGTTATACCTCATACCATGCTTTTCGGCCCCAAAACTTGGACCGAACCACAAAAGGAGCGGGAGTATCGATATTCATCAAAGATACCCACACCTCCAGGTTGGTGGCAAAGAACGAAGCATCAGAGACTATGCATGTGCAACTAACAGTGGGTAAAACTGCCTTCCAGTTTATAGCCTGCTACAGACCACCCTCCCAAACCCAGGAACCCCATTTGGCCTTCCTGAAAATACTGGAAAATATGAAGGTCTCTCTGAACACCATTATATTGGGCAACTTCAACTACCCAAACATAGATTGGGAGCATTACTCTAGCTCCAACACCCTTGCCCAAAGGTTCCTAGAATTCATAAACTCGAATGCTATGGAACAACTTGTTACCACTCCCACAAGAGAGGAAAACATACTGGACCTGATCATCACCAACATGGGGACTCTATGCTCCAGACCAGAAGTGTATCCTTCACTGGTAAGATCAGACCATAAACTGATCTCACTGGATATTCACATCCTGACCCCACCCCCTGCCCAGAAAACCACAGTGAAAAACTTCTCTAAAGCATATTTCACACTCCTCAAAACCGAGGTGGAATTCTTCAAAGCACCCAGGCCTGTGGAAAATACGGCCCAGACCGCAGAATCCTTTATAAATGCATTCTATGAACACCTTCAGGAATGCATGGATCATGCAATCCCAAATAAAACCAAGACCCAATCCTCCAAAGGCAGATGACCTGTCTGGTGGACCCCAGCCATAAACAAACTATACAATAGAAGGAGGAAGCTACTACATGATAGAGCAAAATCCCAAAAAGGGAAGGCATCTCTGATCAGTATTAACAAAAAACTAAGGGCACTCATAAAATCGTCAAAGGCCAGCTTCGAGAGAAAAATTGCACAGGACACTAAGGATAATCACAAGGCTTTCTTTAGTTATGTTAGGAACCTGGGTGGGAATTCCCAGATATGCTCAGAATTAGTCCAAAATGACAAAAATACACTGATCCCACAGACATTGCCAACATCCTAGCTGACAGGTTCAGCGCAAACTTCTCCCTCCCACCAAAAGGGCAAATATCTATCCCAGCAGAGTGCTGCCCCTGACATCTCAGATGCTCAGGTGGGAGCCGCCCTCCAAAGCAAAAACACAGCATCAATGGGACCAGACGGTCTCCCAGGCTGAGCGCTAGATGAACTCCAAGGAGAACTAAACCCAAACATAAAACTACTGTTCAATCTCAGCCTTACTACAGGATATGTACCCAAAGAGTGGCATACAGCAACAGTGGTCCCTCTCCACAAAGGTGGTGCCTCAACGGACCCTGGAAACTATCGCCCCATAAGCCTGACTAGCTTGGTCTGCAAAGCTATGGAAAGGATCATCATGGACCTCATAAATAAAGATATTGGGGACCTACAGACACTGGATCCTACCCAGTTTGGCTTTGTTAAGGGCAGATCCTGCCTCTTAAACCTGGTTGACTTCTTTGAAACAGTCACCAAGGCCATTGACGAAGGGAAGGTGGTCCACACAGCCTATCTGGACCTCGCAAAAGCCTTCGATACAATACCCCACTCGGGCATTATAGATAAGCTCACCAGCTTAAATATAAACCCCTATGTCACTAGATGGGTTGCAAACTGGCTCAAGGACAGAACCCACATGGTTAGAATTGCTGGAGCCATGTCAGACTCCAAACCAGTTACAAGTGGTGTCCCACAAGGCTCAGTCCTGGGACCTCTCTTGTTTGGTATATATTTCTCGGAGGTACAGGCCAACACGGAAGGACTGTGGCTGACCGGGTTCGCAGATGACTGCAAACTGGGCACCATAATCGACTCTCCAGCTGACACAAGCATCCTCCAAAAGGGCCTCATAGAAACAGACAACTGGTGCCAGAGCCATGGCCTCAAGCTAAACGCCAAAAAGTGTATAGTCATCCCCTTTGGCAAAAACAAAGTGCCCACAAATTACCACATAGGTGGTAATCCATTAAGTACAGAAGTAGTAATTAGGGACCTGGGGACCCAAGTTGATAGCAATCTCTCATTTGACAACCACGTGGCCAAAGTGGTTAGAAAAACATTTTATATAGCCCACCTAATCATGAAGGGATTCACATCTAGATTAGGGGAGGTCATCGTGCCTCTTTACTCATCCCTCATCAGGCCCATAATCGAGTACAATGCCCCTTTTGGGATGTACCTTACCAAACACCTGCAGCAACTGGAAAGACCCCAAAAGTACCTCACCAAGAGGATCAAAGGGCTCAAACAGATGCCATATGCTGCCCGGTTAAAGAAACTCCAGCTCTACTCAGTGGCATACCGCCTGCTCAGAGGTGACCTGTGCCTGACGTATAAGGCCATGTCCAACCCGGAATTAAGGGACATGCTGCACCTCAAAAAATCCAAATCCCATCGAGCTACACGCTCGAGAGACTTGAACCTCAGCACTGAAATAAATAGGACATGCTGGAGGGACAGATTCATAACCCAGAGGCTCCCTTCACTCTGGAATAAAATCCCAGTCCAGGTTAGGCAGAGTCCCTCATTGGCTCTCTTCAAGAGGAATCTTGATGAGTGGATGGGAGATCGTAGGTTTATCCCGGGTATCACTTCTGTGTCACTGTTAGACAGAGGCACAGTATACTAACCTCGAAAAAGGGCATAGCAAAATTAATTTAAAATGGGTGGCGAAAGCCAAACACACTCTGGCTAGGCTTATAAATGCCCTAGGGCAGATAGCCTAGTATGAACCTATGAACCTATGAATACATTTCTGCAACAGACACTGTTCTGGCATGGATGCCTGCCTGCTTACTGAATCACTAATTCACCTCATCTGCATGTTTTTTACCAGAAAATAAGGTAATTAGCATTATTCAGAGGTGTCCATGCCAGAATATTGCTGGCAGGCTCATACACCCCCCCCCCCCCAGCCTTGTTTACTGAATCGCTCGGTGGCCATATTCCATGCAGAAGCTGCTACACTATTCTGGCATGGGAAAAATGCTTTATTGAATCCCGGGGAGTGACAATCACATATCTTTAAAGAGGTTCTTTTTTTATTATTATCATCCAACATTAGTAAAACCTCTAAGTCATGAAAGCAGTTTGAGGCAAAGCATTTATTATTAGAATAGGTTAGCAGTACAAGGCTTCTCTTAGTCTAAAACAGACTAACTAGACTGTTAACATGGCAGAACAACAAAAGACTGTTATCTGCTTGGAACAGTATTCTGGAAAATTCCTTCCAATACTCTGTACTTTTTCAATACTTCATCCATGCATTCACACAAACAAGGCTGTATCAATTATGGCCAGAGAACAAAACAAGATCAAACTATAATATTCCTTTGTTACATAAAAAACAGTAATATGAAACGTATCTAGCTTGCAGCTTACAATTGCTGTAAATATCTCTGGCCTCTACCACAAAAATCCATTTTGCCACTTGTAATGTCTAAAATAATTCTACTAGAGAAAATCCATTCTGGCATTCATATAGATTTAATATAATAATACCTCCTGTGCCACAAAGGAACATACACTTATAAATGCCTTCACTAGCACATGCAGACAAAAGCTGTGATTCATATCATATAATCAATGTAACTTAGTATAGTTGGCGATTCTAAGAGTGAGGTGGTGTATTCACACAAGGGTCAGAATACTGAGGTATGCAGCAAATGCTAATGACTGCATAACAACATTAATGAACCCCATGCAAATGAGCTACATAGAGTATGCAAATAACACAGAAAATGATGGACTTATATACAGTATATAAAATGAGTGTGCTGCACCTGGATGCATGCCTATTTTGAACATCAAGGTTTGCAGTGCACATAATGAGAGGGCTTCTAGGAGCAGCATTAGCAGTTGCACTGCACAGCAGCATGTGTTAATGGCTGCTATCAGAGCTAGCACCTGCAATGCTGAGCATTGTGGTCATAAGCACCAATGAAGGAGGCACATACATCACCTACCATACCATCTGCTCACAGGTCAGCAGATTGTATATGTGGACAGGTGAAATGTAAGGGACCTTGTGAAACTGTATCACTCTCAAGCAGAATTGAAGCAGATGCATCATACATGCATAACTGTAGATACAAGGGTATGTGTATGTTTAACTATCTTAGCTACAGCGACCTTGCAGTGATTTATGAGAAACACATTAAGAATAGCACAGATGTTAGCCTTGCAAACCCAAAACCAGTTTGCTGATATATTACGGCATGTAAAGGAGCATATCTAGTTCTCCAGGAGAGAGGCAACTAGCACCATGTAGGTGTTTTACAACAAAGCCAACTTTCCTGAGGTCTCAGAAGCAGTAGATTGCACTCATGGTATCTTCAAGGCCCCATATTGTCTAGAGGGACTATAGGATATCAATAGGTAAGTCTTCCACTCCCTAAACTTCCAGGTGGTCTGTAATACCTAAGGCATTATTTATGATGTGTGTATATGCATCACAAATTAGGCACATATTTGACCAATGACAAAGGTTACAGGAAGGGGACTTATTAGAAGGTCATCTAATTGGTTGGTACACTTACATGGAAGATAGACAAAGCTATGCACACAGGTACTGTACAAAGAAAAAAGCAAGCCACCTGTAATATGTTGTTTATTGTGTGTCACAGGTGTTGCCAAATATGCCCTAGAGGTCTGGTTGATTGCCAACATATAAACCTTCTGAACAATGCAGGAAATGGCCTACAACACAATCCAAATTAATTGCAGTGGAGTGTATAATCAAACTGTTGAAGGGGCACTTCCAGTACTAGAAGATTTTTGTTGAGTGTGCCGAAGTGCGCAACATGGCATCATGCAAACAACTGGAGTAGCAGGCAAAATTCATGGAAGAGCATTCCATACCAGTCATAGCAGCAGCAAATGGTTAGGATAGACAGCCAGAGGAGGAACACTCAGCAGCAATACCACAGCCTATGCTGAGTAGGTGAAATATATTGCAGCCTTAGAGAATAGGCAGCATCTGGTCCACAACTGTGGGTCATGACACAAACAATATAGAATGAAATGGTGCATATAGTATCACAACAAGACTATACAGGGCAGTGCATGGATTAACCATACTCTACATCAGATATCAGAATACTCATATAAGTTATCACCATTTGCACAAGTGATGGGACACAATGCGACACTATGATAGGGAGTAGGATCATGGGAGGTGATCATGCTAGCCATATATTCTGGGTGGTTGTGTGGAGTCAGAGATCACACTTTCCTGCAGAAAGGTTGAGCTGTAATGATCCAAATGCTGGTGATGTCCACTGTGTCAGCTTATGGTGTTTGGGCTTGAGGCAGTTCCTAGCAGGGAAGGTGTAGTATTATGGGAATATGAGTCCTCCCTAATATGGCATCCCATGTTTTGAGCCAGATCAATGACTCCCATGAACATGGGTGGTACACCATATGGCCATAGGTCACAGGCAAAGTGTAGAACTATGGACCATATCTGAAAAGCCTGTAGAAGCATCTCATCTGCTGATCTAGAGGAGAAGCAGCAGCAATTTTGACCCAGAGGATACCCATGACTAGGAGTGGCAGGCTGTGAGGCTACAGGTGACAGTGATGCTGTATCGGCAATGATTTATAAAAGTCTGAGTCGGGTTAGCTTCTGCCTAACCACCTCACATTTGGATTCTCTCACTGCCATGGACTGCATGAAAGAAATGTTTTTGAGGATTGCTTGTCTGTGATGAAGAAAGGCTTGTTGCTTTGAAACACTACCTGGGTTTCATGATTTTTGGAAATTATTGTGAGTGAGCTGATCAATGAAGTTTTAAGATCACTAGTTTCTTTGTTTTTTTTTTATTTTTTTTTTCCTCAACACTCATGGTGGTGAGATTGGAACGAGAAATATTCCTGTGCTTGTTCATTTTGTAAGGATAGAAATAAAAGAATATATAGGGGAAAAGAAAAAGAAGGAGAGATAGAAGAATTAAGTAATTCAAGTGAAGAAGGGGAAGACAAATGGAAATTCTATTGGGAAGAGAGTGAAAGATAGAAAGCATAAATTTAAAAATATAGGGATAGGAGGAAACAAAAAAGGAAAAGGATAAAAACAATAGAAACATTTCCACAAAGTGCGAATCCCAGCCATCAATGTGAATAGTATAAAGAATGTTCAATGAAGTGTTGGAATGGTATATAGATTGTTAGATATGGATATCATAATATTGATAGACATAAGGATTACAACAGATGAAGAAAGTATACAAGTAAAAGTAAATGGGTTATGGCACAGTAAGGTTACATGGAATATAGGAGAAGAAAAATGCTCAGGCATAGCACTTTTATGTTAAGAATGTATAGAAATGTTGGATTACACACTAGTAGTATTAGGAAGAATATTAATAGATATAAGATGGAAGAACTAGATATACAGGGTGATCACATTTTATGCATACTCTTTACAGAAACAGAGAGAGAGAGAGAGAGAGAGAGATCATGTTTAGAAAAATGCTTGATTATGTCAGCTTGAATATGCAAATTATAGTATTAGGAGACTTTAACTGTGATTTAAGATGAAAAAGAAAAGAAGGGGTAGATGTAAAGGTTATTTCAGACTTGATTAAAAAAAGGGGTAAGTTGCTGCTAGGAACTCCAAGATGGAACCATTAGCCTCCTATATTGATGTGTGTACTAAGAAGGCATTAACTAACAAACCATACATTCTGAAGGATTCCCGCCATTGCTTGGAGTTGCTTAGGGATAAGTCAATTAAGGATGAATGTATGTTTATTACAACTAATGTGATTAACCTATTTACGGTTATTCCGCTTGACATCGGTTTTAAGTACTTTGGTGAAAGTTTATTAAATGTTGATGGCATTCATAATGTTAAGAGACATTTACTTGTCGAGATGATGGAGACAGTTTTGAATAATAATTTTTGGATTTTGAGGGTGAATATTTTAGACAGAAATCTGGAGGGGCAATGGGGGCAAGGTGTGTCCCCATATATGCAAACCTAGTTCTTGCGGAGTGGGAAAGGAAATTTGTATTTGATTCTATCTACATAAAGGACGTTATCCTATGGGTATATTTTCTTGATGATATCTTCATTTTGTGGTGTGGCAAGAAGGAAACAATTAGTGATTTTGTGTTGTACTTAATGGGCACAACTGATTTTTTTAAGATTTACTTATAATAGTGGCCTGAATGAAATACATTACTTAGACATACTGTTATATAAGCATACCCAGATGGGGGAATTATGTTCTAGTATTTATAGGAAAGAAACTTTCTCCAATATGCTACTATGCTTTGATAACTGCCACCCCTTTCACTAGAAGAAAGGGGCTGTGAAGGGACAGATGGCAGGCCTTTCGATATTAGTGAGTGATGACCATTTGTTTGACACTGAACTTTCCAAGTTGATTGGACTGTTTTTGAATAGGGACTACCCAATTAGGCTACTAATTAAGATCAGAAATGAAATCCATAAAAAAGGAAAGGTATTTACAACCCAATTTTACTAATGAATATAAGCAAGAAAATGAATGCACTTCAAACTGTATCACAAAATAAAACATTAGTCCTGCCTTTTAACCAGAATTCTGAGGCATTAAAAATGCTTATTAACAACTGCTGGGATGCAGCCATCAGTAGTGAGTTGAAAAGTAAGCTAGATGAGCATCCTATGGTAACCTACAATAGAGGGAGGAATTTAAAAGAAATTTTGGAAAAGAATAAAGATGTTTCCAACAAATATTACTCCCAGATGACTAAATGTGGTATGTGTAGGTTCTGTAGATTTATACATGAGGGTCTATATGTGACCTTTGAAGGTCATGGTAGGACAGTACAATGTCCAGGATGGGTTAATTGCAACACAAAAATAGTGGTATACATTGCTGTGTGTGGTACTTGCCCTACAGTCTATGTAGGAAAAGCCACCCATAGGTTATGGGATAGAATGGCAGAACACCTTAGAGATATGAGAAACAGAAAAACCACTAATGCATTATATTGTCACAATGAAATATGTGATCATTTTAATAAATATTTCTTCTTTCATATTGAAAGGGTTAAACACAATGACGGGGGAGGTGATGAGAAAACTAGACTTGAGGTTAGGAAGACACTATGGCAATAGAGACTATATGCCACAGTGTCCCCAGGCATTAATGATAACTGTTCCATGGCCAGTGTATTGAAATTAAGGGCAACATGCCTCTGACACAGTTTTTATATGCATTGTTATTATTTTTTTATTATTTCCATACTTTTTGGTGTTTTATGTATTGTGAGTGTTTTAATGATGCGATATTATTAGTTTTTCTACAACTGGTTAAGTCTTAAAAGTCTGATGGTAGGCAGCCTGTGCAATGTTTCTTTAAAAGTGATTCATTTAATTACTTAATTCTGATTGTTGTCTTATTACTATATTGAGTAGACTTAATGCCAAGAACAATGACTCTGATGATGCTTGTATGAAATAAGCAAAAGTGCTTAGTCTTGTTGGGAATTGTATTTTAATAAACATCCATTTCATTTGGAATTTACCGTGGTTGTGACTGTTTTATTTTTTAGTTAAGATGCAAAAGTGGTCAAGCTTTTTCAAAAGAATCATATTGATGGAGACAGTAAAAGAATACAGGTGGTGATGGATTCAGAGGAGATTTTTGAAGAAAATCTCTTTAGAGACAAAGTTTTAACATGGGAATGTGATGTTACAACCCTCCACTTAAGAAAGTTGCTGGATGAATTACTTTTGGACTTGGTTAACACAAGTAAGCCAGAGAGAGATAAAGATGTTTCCTGGGGGGGGGGTGCTTTAAATGGAAAAAGTTTAACAGGATAATGAAATAGTTATGAAAGGAAAATTGTATTTGGAGATGGTGAAGGCAGGACTGAAGAATATAAAAGAAAAAGAAATACCAGTTGTAAAGAAAAAGAGACTTTTTAGAGTGTGTATTGAGAAAAAAGAAGATACTGAACTGGACAGGTATAAGGTATGAGACGATGTAATTACACTACTAGGTAAGAGCATTTATACATATAAGAAAGAGAGATTTTGTGACATTATTTTTGAGACTGAACAGATAATGGGAAGGTATATAGAAGAATATGAGAAGAAGTAAAACAGTATGCCATGGAATTCATTTGTATTTAAAACTTTTTATAGTGAGACAAAGAAGAAGATTAATAGACAATTTAGTACTAGAATAGAAAAATACACTTTAAAAGGATAGTTATTGAAGTTATGTAAAATGTTTTGGATATGTCAAAAGTGTATGATAGCAGAGGTTTGTGGACCAGGGTGTGGTATGATTTTGAAAATCGAAAATGATGTTATAGATGATGGAGGGATGGCAAAATATTGGGGACAGCCAAAAACATGTTTTTTTATGTGGAAAACTGATTATTTAATTAACAATTGTGTTAAAAGAAGATGTATTGCATGTGGGAAAATAGGGCATGATGCAAGGAATTGAGAATTCAGATGTTATAAATTTCATAAAAATGTACATTTGGGGGATGTGAAGAAAAACAGAAGGAGACAGAGTTAGAAATTGTAGAAATATCAACAGAGCAAAGTCAAATGGTCAAGGTTGTGCAAAAAGAGCTAGAAACAGTGGAAACACAAATAGGAACAATGGATAGAGAATTTGTAGTACAAAGAGTTAGTATGCGAAATAATTTAATATAGAAAAAATTGTGGAGGAAGAGTTAGGGTTAAGTGATAGTGATGATGAACATAGTTAAACAAAAAAGAAATTCTATTGGTAAATGAGTGCATGAGAGGAAACAAAAAATGCAGAGGGATTTAAAAAAGAAAAAAGATAGGGAAAGGCAGAATTACATGTAAGGTCTTAGCAGTTAATGTTAGTAATTTAAAGAAGTTAGAGAGAAGAAAACAATTTTCATGGTGGTGTAAAAAGCAAGATAGTGGTATTATTATTTTAGAGGGTATTAGATTTCTCTCTCAAATAGGAGTGTGGTGAGAAAAATGTTATTTGGAATTTTGGAAGAGAGGCCTGTTTGATGATACTTATCTTATATAAAGATATGATAAACATGTTAGATGTTATGTTTGTTATAACAGGTAGAATTACAATTATTGTAAGATGTATGGATCATATTATCAGAATTATTGCAATTTATGCATATGTAACAAAAAGAGAGACAGAAGAGATGAATAGAAATATTATTCAACATGTAGCAGTTAATATGGAGATAATTGTAACAGGAGATTTCTGTTGTAATTTGAGAAAGAAGAAGAAAGCATATGATGTTACATTAGCATAGGATATTATAAAATGTGGATAGCTAAGAATATGGAATCAAAAGACATGGTCATATAAGATAGGCGAAAATAGAACAGAGATAGATTATTTTTTATTATGAGAAAGCTTATTAATAGCAAAATAAGGTGTCTTGATGACAGGTTTTTCAGATAATAGGGCAATTTAGATTGTAATAAAAGGAAATTCAGAGTATATATAAATAGGGAAATTCTTAAAAAGAATAAACAAGGTGAAATGGAATGATACAGGGAGAGAAGACATAATGAAATTATAACAAGATCACGTGGAGATAAGAGAGTTCAATAAGGATTGGTCAGAATGGCGGTTAAGTTTCAAACAAAAATATAAAAAGTGTTATGTAACATTGGAAAAGGAAAGAATGTATATGGAAAAGATAAAGTATAAGAAATTAAATGATGATACTATTGTCTGTTTAGAGAAGAATGATGATTTTTTTATTAAAGAGCAGGAACTATGTGAGTTGAACAAGAAAAGAATAGAACACTTATTGAATAAAGAAATATATTTTCTCCAAGGAAAAAGTATAAATTGCACCTTATTTAAGTAAAACAGACAAAGAGTATAACAGTGTTATGAAAGAAATTAAGAATTCATCAGGTATAGTATACAATACACAAGATAATTTGAAAATAGCAAAATAATATATTAAGACATTATTTAAAGGACAGAGGATAAAAACTGGTAAGGACTGGATGGTATGTACATTATCTGATAAAGACAATAAGGATTTGGAAAAAAATCATAATAGAAGAATTAGTACATGTGTTGAAAGTAGTAAATTTAGATTAGGCAACAAGACCAGATGGAATAGAATATAGGATGTACAAAAATATGATTTTAGGTAAAAAATGGTTTGTAAGGGTATTAAATGGTTGGATAAAGATTTTTATATAAGGAATTGTGTAGGGGTATTGTTAGATTTCTATGGAAAAAGGTGATAAAAGAGAGTTACAGAATGGAAGACCAATAGTATTAAATAACACAGATTATAAACTTTTCATGAAAATTTTACAAAAAGGATGAAAGAAAAAGTGGGTAAAGTTGTGAATGAATGTGTATATGGTATAAAAGGCAAAGGGGTTCAAGATTTGTTATTGATAATTACGGAATTATTAGACAATGCAGTGTATAGAAATGTTCAGGCAAAATGAATGGTATGGGATTTAAGTAAAGCTTTTGATTCAGTTCAGCATTCTGCACTATGGGATATATTTCAAGTTAAGTAAAAAGATAAGGAATGTTTGTAGTGCAGCTTATAGGTACAATATAGTTAAAGCAATGGTAAGCGGGTGGTTAAGTGGAGATATACACACTGAGAAGGGTATTAGACAATATTGTCCACCTAGAGATACATTATTTGTATTAGTATTGAGTGTGATATCTGCATACTTGAATCCAGAGATGGAATCAGTTATATTTCCAATGAAAGGATATAGATGCCTATTTTGTTAACAGATACAGATGATATAAGTATTGTTATAAAATATGGATTAGGTATGAGTATAGTAGTAAAGCATTTGCAGCAGATTACCCAAGAAATAGGATTTTTGATAAATAATAAAAAAGTGAAGGATTAGGGTTTGAGGGGATAATTGGAGGAATTAAATTCAATATGACAAAAATAAAATTTTTTGAAATTAGTTTTGGAAAACAAGAGATTACAGAAATAATATGGAAAGAAAAATAGAGGAAATGAAATATAAGTATGGGTTTGGAAAGTTTTTTACAATTTTGTTTAAGGAAAAAATATTTAATTAAATCCATTCTGTTATAGAAAATTGCTTATTTAGTAGGTGTTATCGGCATTAATTTGTCTTTGGAAAAAGCAGTGTATAATTTTTCTTTCTTTTATTTGAGGATCTAGGTTGAATCCGGTAACGATGAAATTTTAAAGGACAATGAAGCTTTTCTATTAACACAGATATTAAGTTTGAAGTATAAAATGAAATGGTTAATCCTTTTTAATTAAAAAGGAGAGTGTGTGGCAATAAAGAAATTGAGAATTATCAAGATAAGATCATTCTCTGGAAGATAAAAGTAAAATGAATTGAAAATGGGAGAAAAGAATGGTATAGTCATATTATGGAAAAGTATTTTTGAAAATATATCCATGGAAGGAGTTAAATAAAGAAAAAAAGTGTGCTATATATGCAAGATTAGAAAGATATAAAGACATGATAGAATGCAAAGAATTTTTATGTAGACTGAATATATAAAAATTGCCAGTGAAGGTGAATATGCCTTATAAAAGTAAAAAGTATAGAATTTGTTTGTATTGTGGGAAATATGAAACTGGTGAACATGTTTTTTTAGAATGTAGAAGAGTTAAAATGTTGTGGAAAAGATCTCAGATATGAATTATGTGGAGGGATTCACAGAAGTAAATAACTTAAATATGAACATGACTGAATTTGAGTATTACAAAAACAAAAGTAGAAATTATGTTGAAAGAATTCATAAAAAATGTCTGTATTTATGGTGAATTTGGAACCAGAGGAAATTATGTTTAATGAAAAATGGGATTTGGCAATGATGTTAAAAAATTAGATTTTAGCTGTGGAATTTGGAATAGGGGTCAGAAAGTAAAAATGATTATATGTATGGTGAAGAGAATGTAAACTAAGGATATGCTGTATTGTTGATTGTAAATATTGTTTATAGTGTATATAGTGTAAATTATGTATATAAAAAGTAAATAAGCATGATTGTTTTAATAAAGAACCCCCTACTCATTAAGAGAGTGTGTGTCCCATTCCTAGCACAGTGGTGACTGTGAGATGTAAGAAAAGTAGAACAAATATATAAAAAAATGTATAGATGCGTTAATGGATCTGGAAAAGAATCCTACAGGCCATGTGTGGGAAGCTTGGAGATGCATCCCATGTGCTGGTCTAGAGGAGAAACAGCAGCAATTGTGACCCAGAGGATACCAATGACTAGGACAGGCATGCTATGCAGCCACAGGTGACAGTGATGCTGTCTCAGCAATGGTATATATAAGTCTGAGTTAGAACAAGTTGTACCTAACAACCTCACATCTGGATTCTCTTACTGTCATGGACTGCATGACTTGTACAGCCAAGCCAGCAACTGAATGTTTGCCTTGGTAATATGAGTGCCTTATGGCACTGCTAGTGGGGGGGGGGTCACATGACTGCTGAACTCCATCCATTTGGACACTGATAGAGCAACTGCAGAGCTGGATCATGGCCAGATGGTTTAATGAAACTTAAGTGACAGAATTTGATAGAATGGAGAATTTATAAAAAGAACCAAGAGAAAATTAAAGCATTATTATTTAAGCAAAGATGTTATTTACAAGATAAAAAAAGAAGAGGTATCAGCTTATTTGAGTAGCATAGTTAGAGAGAACACTAGTATAAGAGAAATGAAAGGTAATAGAGGAGAGGTAAGAAGATCTTGGGGACAAATTATGAATATCAATAAATGCGTAAAAATGTTTCAAGAGAGAAGGAAAGTGCAAAAAAATGTCATGTTAAAAAATTGACAAAACAAGAAAATAAGGAATTAGAAAACAAGATTTATTTGTATGAACTAGATAAGGTACTTAGACAAGTTAATTTGCAGTCAGTTTCAGGTTCAGAGGAAATACAATACCAATTTTATAAGAATGTTATGGATTGGCAGAAAAATATTTCTTAAAAGTTATCAATAAGTGGTTAAATGAAGATTCTATGTATAAAGATGTATGCAGTGGTATACTTAAATGAGTATGGAAAAAGAAAGACAAAAATAAAATTGAAAAATGGAGGCCTATAGTATTGAACAATCTCATGCAGAAACATTATTTGTTTATCCACTTCTTAACTTGTACATGGGCTAGTCCAAGGACCCTCCTCTGCTACAACCCAGGCAGTAGAGACAAAATAGCTACAAAACCAGTTTACAAAGAAACGCATACTTTCTTGAAAATGTTCATTGTCAGATGTTTTTAAATATGTTTTTTTTTTTTGTTGCTAAGATTTTAAATTCCTGCACATAAAGTCAATCTATGCAAGTTAGATTCTAACAGACCTTTTTCATCTTCAAGAAAAAATGCATTATTTTTGTATGATAATGAATTTATTTAAATATTTTGCTTTTGGAAGTTTTGTTTTTATTCTACAAGTAGTATGTAGATGAGCAATGTCTGATGTATCAGTTTATACTGGTAACTTTTCTTCCATGAACCCTCTAAAAATCAGTTCCGTCCACTAGGGCTAACATGGTAACCTGGCAAAAAATATGTACATTCAGATTTATTGCAAAAAAAAAGAAGAAGAAGAAGAAAGAAAGAAAAGAAATATTTGGGAAAATGTCATCATCTGAGTGTAGAAAAGAAATGAGGAAGTTTATATTAAATTTCATCGCTGTAAGAGAATAGGGTGAATGATACCACTGTAATGGTGCATGCATAACAGGGAGAGGCAGGTCTTTTTGCTCAACTAAGGACAAATAAGTTGAGGCTGATACTGATATGAAGTCAAGGCCATATTCACTGAACTGTAAGCCATTTTGTTAAGCTGAATAAATGTCTAATGTTTGAGAGCAGCTGTGCTATATGCAACAGCTTTCTGTATTTCATTGCCAGCTACTTAAAGTAGTCTAGGCAAAGGCACAAATAGGTGCAGGGAGCTCCAAATTCAAACCCATAACACTGGTGGCTGAGTGAAGCAAACTGCAAAACATAGTTTTCCACTGTACATGAAGGGACTAAGGGAAGAAGAAAGGAAAGACAACAATGGCAAAAGTATCACTAAACCATGTACAGACAACAGGAAGCAGCAGCTGGTTTGCACCAGCATTGTAATCTGAGTGATGTGGTTCTGTAGCTTCTGCCATTGACAAAACAGTGATACCAAGATAATCTAACGAAAGCAGTGCAATTGCACACATCTTGTCTAAACATAGGATTTCACCATTTAAAGGTGCAGTTTCTAAGAGTCAGAAAAGAAGAAAGTAAGATACTTGCACAGTTCAGTGTATGAAATGTTCAAATAGGAATAAATGTACTCTAAAATAGAAAATGATAATAGAGATGTATGTGGTTGTAGTCTAGAGATTTCAAATAGGGTTCAGATATATTTGCTGGATAGTGCAAATCACTGTAAGGAGCTCTGATCAAGTTGCACTATGCAGTAACACTCAAAGAGTGACAGAATGATGTATTTATGTGACTTTGACAATACTGGCATGAGGGGCTTCCACAGAAATGTGCTGTGTAACAAAGTATGGCACAGTAGGGCATCACTGAGCCTTCCACTGTGCCATGTAACATCAACTAACAGGGAGGAATTATATGGTGCTGAGGCTCACCACTGCATCACAGAGACAGATCACATGATACCAAGGCTCGCCACACATCATATTTTTCAGAACAACAGTAACACACTGGGCACCCAGTAGAAGAGAAATCCCTGCCACTTTAGTGAGTTCAGGCATTCATTTCTCCACTGTTAGTAGGAGAGGGGGGTAACCACTTCATTTCTATGTTCTTCCACAGCACATTCCCTTTCTCCTACAACAATCCAGTATGCATTGCATACTTACGGGCTATACTAGATGTATGGCAGCTCTATATACTTCCACAACAATTTCTTTCTCCCCTGCAACAAGATATCACAGTATGCACTGCATACTAATGGGTTATACTAGATGTAGGGCAGCATGGTGACTCTGCCGTGTGGAAATAAAAATATAACCTGTCGGGTAAAGTTGCATGTAAAAAAGCAAAAAAAAATTAAATAATACAACTTACTGAGACCTGCACTGCAACAAAAAGTCAAACAAACTTTAAAGAAACTTTAAAAAGGTCTGTTTATTCAACACTACACAGGTAAGCACTTTCGCATTGAACTAACAAATGCTTAATCAAAAAGATGAAGCATTTGCTAGTTCAATGCAAAAGTGCTTACCTGTATAGTGTCGCTGAATAAACGGATTTTTCAGTTGCTTTAAAGTTTATTCGACTTTCTGTTGCCATGCAGGTCGCAGTAAGTTGTATTGTTTGACTCTGCAGTGTGCAAGTTTAGTCAAACTTAGTTATGTAAGCTATATAAATATGAACTCCTATGCTACACCATAATCAAGCATACAATTTCTCAGAAATTCAGCATAGGGTTTTGGCTGCAGTATAGACATAGATGTCCCTGGAGAACATTGTACTATATTGGATATGATACAAGGCATTAGACAATGAGTGTTAACTTATATGCTATAGGATGGGAAGTAGAGACCATAGGCATCATTACAGGAGAAGAGGAAAAGGACCCTGTCCAATGTGATGGGAGATGGATACCTGGACACTAACCAACACTTATTTGATTATACAGAAGGGAGTCCATGAAAAACAAGCATGACAAATTTTATTATAAGATAGGGAACCCAATAGAAATAAGTACTGTAAAACATCACCTAGGACAACAAGAAGGACCCAAGACATAAGCATTACTGCATCCTGTAGGGTGATGGAATGTTGTGGTTTTGCAACAGTATTGCATTACAGCCTACTATCCACTGCAGTTAGGTGGTGAGAAGGGAATGTGTATCAGATGTTACTGCTGGTCCAGCTAATGCATTAATTGCATAAGAAAAATGATGTCCATGGTAGATCTATACCACACAGCACTTGCTGTGCCATGAAAGGCATGGAACTTTCAGGAATCCCACTGAGAAAGTATCACTATGATAATTAATGATTGGATCATTACAACAGAAGAAGGGGGAAAGAATGTGTTATGTTGCATATGAGGAGAACAAATGCTACAACCAATAGAATAATCATTTCCATAATCCTGTAGTAAGGATTTCTTAGGCAGCAATTGTTTGCTACTGTTACTTATTTTATTTTATTTTATGTAGTTTTGTTAATATGAAAAGTAAACTAAGTGATGAGCATTTTCTGTGGAGGTCCAGGGAGAAAAGCTGTAAAATGCAGCTAAACTAAATTGCATAGAATATACAGTGAAAAACAGTAGAATAAGTCACACAATTAACTAGAATCATTATATGTACTGTTGTAGGATAAGAGCTGTGAAATAGTTCAGAAATACAACACTTACACAACTTTGTTAGTACAAAGAAAAAAATATTAACTGACAAACTGCATAGAACAAAAACATTTAATATAATTTACTTTGCAATAGTTAACCTCAGTAACTGGAATGGATGACAACAGGCAGACAGCGAACATCAGCTAAATGGGCAATGCTTACTTCTTTAATTATACGGCAAAGACAAGTTTTCAGAACCAACAGGTAAACTGGCTATAGGAATATTATTATTAGGAATGTTTATTTCTATTTGCTTACCAAGAAAATCCAGTTGTGCAAATAATCCCATTTGCAGTAGAAATCTGGGTCCAGGGAGAAAACCTCCATGAGAAAAAATAATGGTAGTACATATACAACATACAGAATATTCAGGTAACACTCAGCAGCATTACAGTATGCTCAAAACTCCAAGACAACTATTTACAGTAGTATTTTTACAATATACAGAATACTCAGGTAACACTCAGCAACATTACAGTATACTCAAAACTCCAAAACAGCTATTTACTGTAGTATTTATGCAATATACATAACACTCAGGTAACATTAGCAGCATTACAAAGTAAGGTTAAATAAAGCAGATAATTATGAAATAAACAAGTATATTTTGCAGTAATGTAATCATCAGTGGGAGGAGCTATGTAGTAGTACATTAGGTTGGGTATAATTATATGGATTTTATAAGAAGAAGAGTATATATGGATTTTGTCATAAGAAGAGTAGAAAACAAACAAATGAGAGAGAAGAGAAAGTTACTGACATATTTTGTACATAGGAGAGCCATTTAGAATAATTTAGCCAGTGGATTAATAGGGGCATAGCCTGGAATCAAACAGGAACAGTTTTAATTTATCGTTGAAGTTGTGTGCTGTTGAGGACACTGATTGGAAGGGGGAACTGATTTAAAGAATTTTGGAGATACAGTCAGAGTAAAGAGCATTTCCTGCTTTGTTGTGAACTTTGTAATTGTGAGGAGATGTTTAGCAGTAGGAAAGCTTGATTACTGGAGTGGAATTGTAGGACATCACTTAGGACAGGGCATTTTTCAGGGTGAAAGACTAATCTATGTGGAAACTGACGTTGAGAGTAGATGAGGTAGTGCAAGCCAGTTCAGGTGCCTGAGGGCAATACAATGAGTATTATATAGAGTATGGATTGTTGGAAGCAAATTTGTTTTTTACTATAGCATTGCTCTTGTTAGGGTGAACTGGAGGCTGGTGAAAATAGGAGAGGCATACAGAAGCATAGGCAACAGGTAATAGATAATAATATTATATGCAGCAGGTAATGGATGATAATGTTATAGGCAGCAAGTAGATGGATGATAATGTTATAGGCAGCAGGTACATGGATGATAGTTACAGACAGCAGGTAATGGATGATAATGTTATAGGCAGCAGGTAGATGGGTGATAATGTTATAGGCAGCAGGTACATGGATGATAGTTACAGACAGCAGGTAATGGATGATAATGTTATAGGCAGCAGGTAGATGGGTGATAATGTTATAGGCAGCAGGTACATGGATGATAATGTTATAGGCAGCAGGTAGATGGGTAATAATGTTATAGGCAGCAGGTACATGGATGATAATGTTATAGGCAGCAGGTTGATGGATGATAATATTATAGGCAGCAGGTACATGGATGATAATGTTATAGACAGCAGGTAGATGGGTGATAATGTTATAGGCAGCAGGTACATGGATGATAATGTTATAGGCAGCAGGTAGATGGGTGATAATGTTATAGGCAGCAGGTACATTGATGATAATGTTATAGGCAGCAGGTAGATGGGTGATAATATTATAGGCAGCAGGAACATGGATGATAATGTTATAGGCAGCAGGTAGATGGATGATAATATTATAGGCAGCAGGTACATGGATGATAATGTTATAGGCAGCAGGTAGATGGATGATAATATTATAGGCAGCAGGTACATGGATGATAATGTTATAGGCAGCAGGTAGATGGGTGATAATGTTATAGGCAGCAGGTACATTGATGATAATGTTATAGGCAGCAGGTAGATGGATGATAATATTATAGGCAGCAGGTAGACAGATGATAATGTTATAGGCAGCAGGTAGATGGATGATAATATTATAGGCAGCAGGCAGATGGATGATAATGTTATAGGCAGCAGGTAGATGGATGATAATATATATGCAGCAGGTAGATGGATGATAATTTAGGCAGCAGGTAGATGGATGATAATATTATATACAGCAGGTAATGGATGATAATGTTATAGGTAGAAGGTACATGGATGATAATGTTATAGGCATCAGGTAGATGGGTGATAATGTTATAGGCAGCAGGTACATGGATGATAATGTTATAGGCAGCAGGTAGATGGGTGATAATGTTATAGGCAGCAGGTACATGGATGATAATGTTATAGGCAGCAGGTAGATGGATGATAATGTTATATGCAGCAGGTAATGGATGATAATGTTATAGGCAGCAGGTAGATGGATGATAATGTTATAGGCAGCAGGTAGATGGATGATAATGTTATATGCAGCAGGTAATGGATGATAATGTTATAGGCAGCAGGTAATGGATGATAATGTTATAGGCAGCAGGTACATGGATGATAATGTTATAGGCAGCAGGTACATGGATGATAATGTTATAGGCAGCAGGTACATGGATGATAATGTTATAGGCAGCAGGTACATGGATGATAATGTTATATGCAGCAGGTAATGGATGATAATATTATAGGTAGAAGGTACATGGATGATAATGTTATAGGCAGCAGGTAGATGGGTGATAATGTTATAGGCAGCAGGTACATGGATGATAATGCTATAGGCAGCAGGTAGATGGATGATAATGTTATAGGCAGCAGGTATATGGATGATAATGTTATAGGCAGCAGGTAGATGGATGATAATGTTATATGCAGCAGGTAATGGATGATAATGTTATAGGCAGCAGGTAATGGATGATAATGTTATAGGCAGCAGGTACATGGATGATAATGTTATAGGCAGCAGGTACATGGATGATAATATTATAGGCAGCGGCTACATGGCTGATAATGTTATAGGCAGCAGGTAATGGATGATAATTTTATAGGCAGCAAGTAGATGGGTGATAATGTTATAGGTAGCAGGTAGATGGATGATAATGTTATCAGGCTGCTTTCAGTCAGATATTGCTCGGCTTAGATATAGCACAGCTTTTGACTAATTGTTGAATGTGGAATTTGAATGTCATTGTGTTTTCTATTATGACTCCTAGTAATTTAGTACTGGAGACTACCTTAATATTTGTGTTATTTGAAGAGGTAATTTGAGAGTTAGTTTTGAATTTGTTATGAGACTTAGGAGTGAAAATGAGAAGTTTTGTCATTTGTGGGTATTTGGTGGTATTCACAGTATAGGATTTTGTAAATGAGTAACAGTTATCCTCAAGGAATGCCACTACATGTATATGCAAATAAACCTAGCAAATGTTATTCCAGCTGACTAAGGAAATATGAAGATATTTTGATAAACATACCTACTTATGGGGAAGGCAAAAAATACCCGAAGATAAGTGTTATGTATATGTGAAGGACTATGTGAAAGCTGCATGTTTTGTATATACTCAGACATTGTGGACGAACATGGCTATGCTCAGTCATGCTTGAAGGACTTAGGACAGGCAGAGGACTTTGCAGCTTTTACTATTAATATTTAAAAAATAAAGGGGGTTATTATCTTTTATATAGGGGCATTTTTATATAGACACCTTTTTGCTTTTATTAAAGAGTGGAAAGGGGAAGATAAACAAGATTGAAAAACAGGAGACATAAAGAGGGAGACACAGCAGGAACACATCAAGAGAGTTGTACTGGAGGAGGAGGAGGTGGAAGAGGAGGGGCACTATGTTTTTTTCTTGGGGGGATAACCCCCCCATTTTTTCAACTTTCTTAATATAAGAAGGTAGTGGTAGAAAGTAGGTAAGATGGTGTAAAAGAATACAACATAACAATGCCTTATACAAACATAATCTTGTTTGTGACAGATATAAAAAGTTTTTATTTTCTGTCATTGATCAGCTACCACTTGACTTGAGGGTTGGTGATTATAAAAGTATGTTAGAAGGCTTAGAAACAAAATGGCAAATAAGTTGAATGCTGACAAATTCCCAGGACTGAATGACACTATTAATATTGTGTTTTTTTTTTAATAGGTTAAAAGTTAAGTAGAGTTTTTTATGTATGTATGCTTATTCAGCTATTTGTTATATAGTGTTTCTTTAATTTTTAATTTTTATTTATCGATAATTAATTAGTTATGTAATTTGATTGGCTTTGTTTTTTTATTTAAATTTTTAGTTCATTATTGGTGTTCCAAAGAAGTCTATTTGGCAAAAGTGTAATAAAACATTTTTAATGCTAATTTATTGTTTGAGTTAATTTCCGTGTTTTGGTGGTTTTAAGTTTGTTATTGTTTTTTTGCCATCATCTTGAGCTTTTTGTAAGTCTTTTTTTTTAAGGTTTGTTTAATATTCTGACTGCTAGATGGCTACAGGAAACGAAGATTTATTGGATTTGACTCTGCATTCAGTTCTGGAAAGTCAGAACAATATGTTGACAGTTTTGATCTCTACTTTGAATGGAATGAATAAAACATTCCAGTCTTTGGTCACTTTAAATCAGGGAGAAAAGCAAAAGGAATGCCAAAGATGTTCAGCCAGTTTTGAAGACGAAGTAAGATGTGTTGTAGAGGTTAACTGTACTACCATTAATGCTGGTAACAAAACTGCTGCAGCTTTGGTTAACTACAATTATAACCCCTTTTCAAGATTTTTAAAAGAAGAGACTAAATTAGTAACTTTGGCTGAATTTTGGGGCAAATTGAAAGAATTTGAGAAATGTTTGAAAAAATATCGGGCATTGGTTGTTATGAATAAATATTTTCAGCATTGTAAAGACCTTAAGATTGTTCCAAAAAGTTTGCATTTGTTTAAATCCCCAAATGGTGTCTCTACTGATGATTCTTTTTATGGAGAACTTGCTGAATTCAACCTTTTGAAAATGTTAATCAAAAATAATGATGACATTATGAGTAAAAATAAAGGGAAAATAGTATCTTTAGATGAATCTCTTACCAGCATGTTAAGTCTCTCCCAGGATTTGTGAGTAGAATATGAAGAAGTGGTTAACAATGCTGAAAAGTTTGAAAAATCTGTGGTATTAAGGAAATATAAAAAATTACAGAGATACAAGTTGGCTTATCTAAATAAGACTGCTTATCAAGGTAATGTTGACCCTTCTGCTAAGTCCAATCATGTTGCGATTAGTGATAGTGTTTCTTTAAATTCTAAAAGTGCAACTTCAGCTACCAGAGAATCTTCAAAGGCTCTTTCCAGTGATGACAGCAGTTCCTTCATTAGAATGGAAGCAGATGGTGAAGAAGGAGCAGCTATCGGAGGTTCAGACTCTTGTATTGAACTACTTTACAGTTTTAATGAAGGGAATAATGTACAGGAAAGTTCAGAAAACTCCAAACAATCGCAAGGCAGGAGCAGGTCTATGACCTGGAGAACAAAAAGATGCTAGATATATGGGACACATTTTGTCAGCTTTTGAACCTGTAAGTTTTGAAACAAAGATAGTTAACTTGTCTGCTTTAAATTTAATACCTGAGCATTTGAATGCTTTAAGACTTGGATTAAATTTGTTTGCAACATTGTACTGAAACCACCCTTTAAAAATAGTTGTAGTTATATATCTAACAAAATTAGTTAAAGATGACGTACTGCATTAATATATTGCCATATCTTTCAGATCTGGTTGCAGTAATGTACTAAAAGCAATATAGGCCTCTATTTACCATCCTTCATAAACACTTGCAGTTATAGAGTAATGAACTCCATTAAAGACAGAATACTGCATGTATTACTTCATTCCTGCTTACCAGCCACTTCAACTGAGTCTCTTACTTTGCTGGACTTCCTTGTATGTAATTTCCTTGTTTGCTAGATAGAGAAGAAATAAGACAGTTCTTGTTTACCTGTATTTCACATTTATTTCCTTAGCATTTCTGATATAACTACTAATACTATGCAAGTCATTTCATTTACTGCTGCATGTGCATAATATATGTTAGTTTAAATATTTATTATTACACAACAATGCCTCATTCTTCTTCTTCTTCTTTCGGCTTTTTCCCAGTTAGGGGTCGTCACAGTGGATCACCTGTACGCTCATGATTGGCAGTGGAGTTTTACAGTGTTGAGTTGCCAGCCCAGTGCCCAACCTTCCACAGAAGGCACACACACGCACACACTCACACCTAGGGCCAATTTAGAGTGTCCAATCCACCTGCAGCATGTATTTTGGGATGTGGGAGGAAACCGGAGCACCCGGAGGAAACCCACGCGACCAGAGGGAGGACATGCAAATTCCGCACAGAAGGCACCCCAGCCGAGAATCGAATTGCTATTCAAAAAACAAGCATGCTGATTTGACACCCTAGTCAGCATGTTTCTTGTAAATAAAGCATACCCCAATAGAGAAAGTCCAGTGTTACTTATTGCTGAGTGGCCAGACTTTCTATTAAGATATGCTGAAAAACAATCTTCAAATAATTTAAGAGGAGCAGAGCAAAATAGGAGAAAAAATCAGGACATTCTGCAAAAATATGAACAGTTAAAAGGTACAGTTCTAATAATATTGAAGATTGTAATGCTTTTGACCTTACCTCTCAACTGTCCAGACTTTCACAGAATGTCCCTCACTTTCCTTATGTTTGCCTTGTCCCTCATTGTTCTGATAATGCTGCCACACTTAAAAAAAGACAGAAGCAAACTGGGCTTAGTATGTTCTCTTCTATGCCAGCTCCCTAATGCTGTACTAATGTACTGTGCAAGCATGTGGACGTATGTACCATATGCATGTGCAGTGCATCAGTAAATCAGGAAGCCACCAGAAGAATTCTAAAGTGCCATTATACAAAGGCACTATTTAAGAAAGGAAAGTAATTTCTTTCTTAAATAATATAATTTTATAACAGCAATAAAGCACTCTTGGTTGTGGGTCTCACAGGATTTGCCCATGGGTGGCTTTGTTTAAGCACTCAACCTTCTCCCTTATTATTAAACCACACCAACAGTAGGTAAATCCTGTAGTACCTACACCCAGTCATGGGTCACTCTCATACTGTGGCAATATTTCAAATAATGCAAGTTATAACTAGTAGCACTGCATCTGCCTTCAAACTGTTACAATTTTATATCTGCACATAGCTTGTTGGGGAGGGGTGTTGTCTAAAATCCTTTTATGCACTTTCAATCTAGGTTCTACTTTAAACTGTTATAGTTTGCATACATAAATCGCAGTTCCATATAACAGTCTGAACTTTATTCAGACAGAAGCAGAAGCTCTGCACACAGAAAAATGTAGCAATTTAAGGAAGTTTTCAGTCCCTTTCAATTCAACTTTAATTAAAAACAGCATAATAATGTTACAGATGGATGGCGTACATATAGTTCAGGACAATAATGTGTGTTTTGATAGTTTTCTGCTTAATAATTGCAAGGGGTTCGGGGTTGGTACAATGGTTAAAGTGTTTACCTCACAGACACAAAGTACAGCATTTGATTCTCACCATTGGAAGGGAAATTGGCTTGGCTTAAAATGGCCCACAAGGCAGGTAGTGTAGTACTTACCTATGAACCTCTGTGTGCTTTGATGATATTTTGCTTAATAACTGTAGGCATATAAAGGTATGGTTTAAAAATGTATACAGAAGTAATGGAACTGGTCATTTCTTACTAAACTATGTATTGGTCATTCACTTGATGCTGCAGCCCCTACCCACCTTTCTCAAACACCACTCTGACAAGGATGTGATGCCTGCCTGAGTTCAGCCATCTGCTATGTGCAGTTAATATTGTGGAAGAAATGACTGTCTCATATAATTACTATACTAATAAATATTTTATGGCATACACAAACAAAATCCTTTCTTTATAAAAGTGAATTTCATCTACCTCAACTGCTAAGGCAATACATACCATAAATGAAATTATGCGACAATGCAAATATTGTTTTGTTTACATATAAATACATGCATTCACACACACACACACACACACACACACACACACACACACACACACACACACACACACACACACACTCACACATATACATATATTTCTTTATTCATACATCTACATTTGTATTTATACAGAGAATTATATTATCACATAATCATTCCATATATTTGTACACAATGCAGTTCCATGTACAGAAGTATATGCTTTTTTGCATTATTATAATCATATTCTAGATACATTATAGACACATTTGCAGTTATACATATTTTCTCTAACAAATGCCTCCAATTATGTAACCTTCTTATACTCTGCTTTTTAAATCTATGATTAATATGACCTAAAAGTTAAAAAAAATTATGCTTAATATAGAACTCAGGCCTTTTTTCCACTACCTGGTCATCCCACTCAGCCAGCTGGTCAGACCTACGCTTCTGTAGGTCATGTATCTATGACGGCACTCATGGATAAAGTCTGTGATCCCTGTCAGGGATGACAGGTGCTCACCTAGCTGCTACTGGATGTCTTTTGTTTTTTCCATTCAGATCCTGTCATGCATGCCTACATCTTATTCAGCTATGAATCACTCAGAAAGTAGAGCCAGGGTCAATGTTAGCATTTTGTGGGCCCCCAGCAAATGTCAAGTTGGGGGATCTCAGGGCACTTTTCATCTAAGTATCATCCCATCACTGCCACCCCTCCTAAGCAACCTTTTAGTTCATGCTGAAAACTTTTTGGAGTAGTATGCACAGACTGACCTGTAGCTACAATACTCTTACATTACAATAAGCCTGTGTACCACACTATGCTGGCCCATATCAAAAAGGAACAGTGACAGTTATTGGCAACAATACTACTTTACAGCAGCTGTATGTACAGGGCTGGACTTAAGTGAAATGGTGCCCTAAGCACTCCCTACTTTTTCACCCACCCTAACAAACACAAACACACACACACACACACATGCACACACACACACACACACACACACACACACACACACACACACACACACACACACACGCAAACACACTCACATGCATACATACACATATCCTCCAGTGCTCCCACTATTTCCCCCTGTCTTGCGCTCCCCACACCATGCACATTATTCTCACATTTTGCTTTACTCTTTAGCTTTTTTAAGATGCCATAATTTCCATATATTCTGAAGGGCATTATTATTTTTTTTGTACACAACCTTTTCATTAAATGATGGCTTGAAGAGAAATTATGATTGGGGAAAGAAAGCATTGCTGTTCAACTTTAGTTTTCCTCGCATCCTTTCAATACATATTTCCTAACAAAGACAGCACAGTAATAGCCATTTAGAAAATAAATCAATTAAGCTGGGGTTCCCAGGAGTCATAGGGTTATAGATGCACTGGGATGCATTTTAGAGCATTTTCATCCAACAGTGACCTAAACAAAACTTGTGGCAGAGAAAAGAATTTCAGTATTATTCATAACTTTCAACTGTCCAGATTTTCACGTCATCTTTTTTGTCTTTTCCACAAAAAATGTTTTTTAGTCAAATCATTGACAAGTTTGATGGGTCTATATTATATATTCGAAGCATCAAAATTTTGAACTTCATATGTTTGACAACATATGAGCGAAACTTGAAACCTTGTATATATATTAAAAAAGTAAAAAAGAAACTTACCTTAATGGTCTGAGCAGGGGGACAAGCCTCCCTGCACCCCACACCCCTCTACTTAAATATACCAACTCTGAGACCACACTTCAGTGCAGAAAAGGGAAATTTTCCCATTCTGCATGTAGAGAGCCATTGCCTTTCACCTTCAAACTTTTCAAAGTTCAATCATGTGGTGTCGACCATATGATTTTCGAACTTTGAAACGTTCGGCAATTTAATAGGGACCCAGTTTGACAACTCATTGAGGACTGAAGTCAGAAAATAATGACAGACATTTGAGTTTTAGACTTCATACTCTTCAGAAAATTCTTGTTACTCTATCAACCTTTTAATTTTGCAAGAGCAATTATTTTAAAATTGTTCCTGTTTTGGGGCCTCTGTCCCTCCATTTTTATGCCTTTGTCCAGATTTCTTACTCTAAGAGGTTAAGAAGCATGGTCTTTTCTTTTTGTTTTCAAGGCAGACATAAGATGTGCCGAAGACTTAATGATCAAAGCTGACAAAATAGTAGCTCACAATAAATAATCCAGTTGTTGTGAGGGTACACAGATCTTATCTGGGAATAATGCCACCCCCCCCCACACACACACACAAAAAAAAGACAGTCACGTGCATCCCTTCTGTGTTAGTTTAGGATGAAATCAGAGGTTTAAATGGCCACAATAATGTATTTAAAGTTACTGCTGTCTTGCATAAACATAGCATGCCTCCTCGCTTCTTACCCTTGACCCCCAAAGGCAGCCACTTTTATAAGTAACTGATGTGTGACTGTGAGGAAAGGGAAAACATAATGACTACAGTAATGCATTCCACTTTGTTCCTCCTAGGCAGTACACTGCCCCTACAAGAGCTATAGTAACCTTCTTTGTACACCTCTAAGGTCTGTGAGAAAAGTAAAAGAAACAATGACCACACTGTCCCCGGGCCAAACACAAGCTATAATGGCCCCCTGTGCATACCTCTAAGGCTTGACTGAGACAAAAATTAAAGTAATGACTACGCAATCCCACCCCCCACGAAAACCTACAAAAACCTTCAATATATCTGAGAAGGGTTGGTTTTAGAATAGGTGTGGTTGAGAGCAAGTCAAGACTCCTTGAAGATTTAAGTGTCTGATTGTTCAGCAATATATTTTTTACCTAACTTTTGAAGAACAATTACTTGTTAACTACGTTTTTACTGATACCCAGAAGAGTAATGTATGTCCCAGCATTACTGATTTTTATACAAACATACACACACACACACACACACACACACACACACACACACACACACACACACACACACACACACACACACAAAAACAAGCAAAAGCCATAGAAATGCGAGTTTTGCACTTATTTCAGCAAATAGCAATACATTGGTACTGCCACACTAGATCAGTGACTGTTGTTGTTTAGCAGGCATCAAACTGCAGTAGGGGTAAGCATTTTTTATTTACCTCATTGAGAAGTAGTGCATACCTGTCACTGTCCCTGATATCACAGATCATCCCTGATTTTGCCTCATAATTTTGTTCTGTCCCTTGTAAAAAGTTTGACTTGATTACGGTCAATAAATCCAGACATCAGAGTTTCATACTTCTTATTGTTCAAAAAATGCATGTTGATGCAGAATGCGTTATTCTATTAACTTTATAAGTGAATTACAGTAATATTTAAAATGTGTTTCTGATTTTGACCTTTTATTCTGGTATTATTTTTGGCTTTGCCCATAATTCTTGAGCAAAGAAGTTGAGAGTTATAGCATCTGGTGTTCTGCCAGCATTTGCAAAACTCCCTGAAAGAGAAAACCATAGCTGAAGATTGGAAGTATTAGCTCTTCCTTAAAATCGAAGTTACGCACCGAGATCAGTCACCAGCCTGGGCTGCTGATGTCTACAGTGCTTACATTGCTTAAGTTCATTATCAGTTTTATCCAAATACGGTAATATCATGGCCCTGTTCAGTTAAAGAGTAGAATCAGAATATTAATATATTTTGTCCTCATTTTTCCCAACCAGCAACAGCTTTTGTGGGGACCCCATACAGTCAAGGATGATTAGGGGTCCCCCCTGCAGCCACAGGTGTTACAGATACCGAATGCTGTCCTTGTTGTTAGTTTTAGTAGAGAGAATGTTCTTCAGCAGGATTTAACTAAGCCAGGGGCACTATGTCAGTGGTAAAATATTTAATGACATTGTGAAGCCTGTTACCATGACCAGAGATATGAATAAGAGATATTATTAACCATATGATTTATTAAGCCACAAGATTGCTGCACTAGCTTTTGTTAGTTTGACAGAAATGTTACAAAATATTAAAATAAGATAACTTGCTGTTGTAGTCATGGGGACCCCAGGTCCAGGGGGCCCTCAGCAACTGCAGGGTTCAAAGGTGCCTAAAGCCATCTATGGGTAGAACATTATTTTAGTCTCTTTATCTGACCAGCTTGGAGCACAACTTTGTGCATTCACGGGTGCTACCATGACTAGAAGTGGCAGTACTAGAATAAGCAAAGTATGAGCAGGACTGTGGTTCACAGGTTTAGAACCACTCCATCTGGGGTATGACATCACTCTAACCAAACCCAGTTAATCAGCAGGGGCATCTGACCAGGTACTGTTATTACTGACATGTTTGGTCTTATCAAAAATGTTCTTTCACTTTTAAAGGAATATATTCACATTTCATTTATATTGTGGCCAAAAATCATTAATGAAATCATGTTTTTATCTTACTTAAAATTGCTACTGCTGCTGTGCATTGCCTTTACTAGCATTTTGGAGTATTGCACCTGAAAGTCATTTATACGTCTCATATATTATAGCAACAGTATTAATTTTTTTTTTTTTGGTGGGGGGAGGATCCTTTTTGCAGAAATAAATATTCTTTTGTGTGTTTGTGTGTGTGTGTGTGTGTGTGTGTGTGTGTGTGTGTGTGTGTGTGTGTGTGTGTGTGTGTGTGTGTGTGTGTGTGTGTGTGTGTGCATGTGCGTGCGTGTGCGTGTGTGTGCGTGTGCGTGTGCGTGTGTGTGTGTGTGTGTGTGTGTGTGTGTGTGTGTGTGTGTGTGTTTGTGTGAGACAGTAATAACTCTTAGTAAATGCTGAGTGCTTTGCGATGATAAAGTGTGCCGGATGATATAAGAATGCTTCCTGTTTGTGCAATCTGACATGAATATGATTCTATTTCCAATCATCGTAAGAAATTAAAATAATTCAGCCTGTCTCGGCATTCCTGCAGCATTCCGGGAACTGATGAGGAAAGCTACGAATTCCATTGTTATCCCCAGAGCATTCGCACAAACCTTAGACCACACTCATGAGTAGCCAAGACCTTATGTGAATAAGTTGCCGACTGCATTTGCATATTACTGCAGATCATAGAGATAAATGTAAAAGAGCATAACTTGCATTAAAACACATAAATGACCCTGAACTTATGTGAATAAGTATAATATCACTATATAAACTTAAGATTGCTCGTGTTAAGAGGCAAATGACTTAGGAAACCACTGCTTTTTAAAGTAAGAAAAAAATAAAAAAAAAATAGTACAAATGAATATGAGACAGTTCAAAATTATATAAGATCATTGCGTTCACATCAAGAAATATTTTGTTGTAATCAGATGGGCATAGTACAATGGCTTTACTGAATACTGAAAATCTATTCATAAATGGAAAATTATTACAGCAGCAGTGGAAATGATTATTGATCACTGAGAAAATCATTTACTTTGGTGTCATTTATTGAGCATGCATAAATCAGAAATGCAGTGATTTAGTTGTGAAGTACTGAAGTGTTAAGAAATTTTTACTGTTTCAACATACTTGTGTCTTTACTGAGAGATTCCCGAGTGTCACTGATGAATGAAAAATGACAGCATTATGATTACAAGATAGTGGTGGTGGTTATGGGAAGGATGGATCTATTAACAAACTGCTGGGCTTACTTTTGCAAATGCATTCGTGATATTACAAACATTACTTCGGATCAACTTTCCTTGGCAGGACTGACACTCTGCATGTGTATATAATTATGGGGGGGGGGGGTGTCATGTATCTTTTCTTTTTTCTGAGGATGGCAGGCATGTTTTCAGTGCTGTGTTGTTTGACTGATGATTACATCAAAACTTTTTTTATGTATGACTATGGCATATTTTTATGTGCAGTAATGATGGAAAAATAAGGGCTCAAGGCAGAGAAGGGACAACATCAGCCATAAGAAAAACTGTATCCTTATGGCAGCCCTTAGAACATATGACAAATCTCTGTTTGGTAAAGGGGGGCCCAAACCAGCTGAGAAGGCAAAAGCCTGAAATCAAGTATTAATGGATAGTAATATGATCAGTATAAATAGCCACACATAAACACAATGGCAAGAAGAGGGAAAATGATATGGCAGAACATGCTAGAGCCAAGGTAAAGCAGAATGCAATGGGCTGTACCAGTACTGGTGGGGGAAGGGGGACTCCAACACTTATCCCTTTAACACCAGATGAAGAATACCTCCTCTCAATTCAAGGGGATAATGGTGACACAGAAGACAATGGCACTGAGGTAATCAAAGGTGGTGGGGACACTGGCAATTACCAACATCTGCACCTGCAATAACCTTCTGGTCAAAAAGGCTAGTTTAAAAACAAGTAAAATATATTTACATAGAGAATCAAATTCTAACATGGAATGACTACAGTAAACACATGACAATTACAACTAACAGGTGAGCCTTCCATTTCTGCACAAAATGACAATGACGGCAGTGTGCATGGTAATTGTCCCCCACACCTCCTTGCCCAGCATACTGTAGGGTATGCTACTCCTTTATTTGTAATGTTTTCAAATCATTTTTGCTGGATCAGTTGTAGAAACAAACAGTTCCATTATACCAAATACATTTGGAGAATATCATCAGCAGAATGGTCATTGAAGGTGATGATGATGATGATGACAACAGAGTAATATTTATGAGGCAGTCTGAGGAAAGTGGCATGCAGCAACTAAGTTTAATGGTGGGACTTCATACCATACAACATTTTAACAACTTTGCAGGAAGTGACAGTGCATCACAAACACATGCTGACATTACAAAAGGAACTGAGAGTCCATCGCAAAGCCAAACACATGCTGACATTACACACCAGCTTGTAGAGGGAGAAAACCCATCCACCTTTACAGCAGTACCTCCAAACCCAGATGAATACTTCCAGAATGATGGCAGAAATTCAGAGATAATAGTTTTCACAGCGACACATTTACAAAGGGGAGCCAGGCACAGGAATTTGTTGCAGCTTCCCCAGGAAATACATAAATTATTGGCTGCTCAGCAGTAAATATGCTGTAACATTGTTAGGGCTCAGAGCACTGCCACAGAGAGTCAGCTGGAAATGTTAGAGTCCTCCAGGGCATATGTCAGGATTTGCAGCACTATATGGAAATGGCACAGAGTAGAGATAATGCCATGATCACACTGATGCATAGTATTGTGGCTCACCAAACATCCATGACCATCTCCATTCATTCACTAATTAGGACTTACCAGAGGACTCAGTCTTAGAAGGGGAAGAGGATGGTGTACTCTCTAGACACATGGGGCAAATCAACTGAGTCTACAAGTGCTTCGCAAGAAAGTAGTGTAATTCGTTGGGAGAACAAGCAAAAGTGATTTCATGAAGGCCATGTCAGCATTCATCTACACCTAGCAGAACCTCTCATTTGAATTCACAGTTACAACTCCACAGCACTGTCAGATTAGTGTTTGCAGGATCACCTGCATCAAGTAGGTCTTATTATCGGACCAACTCACCATACAGGTCTCATGACAACCCCTTTTCAAAATCACTTGCACCATCACCTAGCCTGTCTTTAAGGGTTGTATTCCATATTTTACCTTGACCTACTGTGATTCAAGTGTAACATTTCAGTCAGTTACAATTTAACCTTCACATACACTTGTCAATGTTTAACTCAAAGGTAATAATGTATACAAAGTAAATAAAAAAATGAGAGGGAAACTTAGAACATTTTCAACTAGACATTTTATTCCTGTAATTTGACTGCTTAAAACCTCAGGAAACTGTGGTAAAATAGATCTGTATGTCATAATGTGACATTGCAGTGATTAGCACCATTAATGTTCTATGCATTACCATTATTACAGCTGGCAATTACCTACAATTTAAAAGTAGTAGGTGTGAGTGTGTGCATGTGTGTGCCTTCTGTGGAAGGTTGGGCACTGGTCTGGCAACTCGACACCGTAAAACTCTAGTGCTAATCGTTCTGCAGACCATTGTTCCACTGTGGCGACCTCTAACCAGGATAAGCCAAAAGGAGATGATGAATACAAAAGTATTCAGAGAAACACTAATAAGAAAACTAAAGATAAATGAGTATCCTGCCATTTAAACAAACACTGCTGCCACTTTACCCTTATCACTGCAGAAATTATTTTTTTATCTGTGAGGCCACAACTTATTGTGCATGACAAAATGAAATAATCTGATGTTCAATATTTCAACAGACAACATATATCAAACTCAGTAAACATTGCGTAATATAAAAACAATATGATATGCTTTCATTCAACTGCAATCTATGAAGTCATGTTAAATACTGATGTAACATATTTTATGAAATGACCCACTTGACGCCATTCAATACCTGCATACTTAGGTGCGCATACAGTACAATTGATGCAGTAGAGTGAGCTAGAGTGCCAGTACATGCATAGTTAGGTACACCACCTTAGCAGAATTTAGTGTGTGAAACAGTTAAAAATGTTATAATTTCTTAAATGATGCCTTGTGACATCACTGAACAGCAGTCAATGAGTACAGAGGCATGACTTTTACTGACAATAAAACGAGTACCTGTTCTGAAATAAAAAATTTAAAAAAAAAATGTATGTATATATATATATATATATATATATATATATATATATATATATATAGATAGATATATATATATAGATATATATATATATATATATATATATATAGATATATATATATATATATATATATATATGTATGTATATATATATATATATATATATATATATATATGGTCTAATGCTTTTGGTTGAATTACATTTGGTTGAAAATTATTTCAGCAGCTCACTTCACTGAAAGCTCATTTGATTGAAAGCTCATTTGGTCGAATTCCATTTGGTTGAAAATGGAATATAGCCCCTGCCCAACTGCAGTGCAACCCTGGAGTGAGAATATGAAGTTAAGGGGGTGTAGTGGGCACCCCACATAGGGGGCTGTGAGGGGCATAGCCCCCCACATTTTGCAACTAGTTTTTACTGACGTTATATGTTTCAATGTATTTTTAATGGATACACAATTATATAATAGTGAATACACTGCAATTATGTGGGGGCTATGCCCCCCACACCCCCCAATGTGTACAGCAAATATTATTTAAAGATGAGAATGAATGTCAAGTGAACAGTGACAGTAAACCTGACACCACACAGCACACCCCACAGATATCACTGCATGCATCAATTGTATGCTATATGTGTTTTTTACAAGAAAGGAAACACTAACCTAAATATCATCGTCCATAGTTCTGGACAAGATGAAGCCAATTTACCCACACAGCCATGTGCTGTGCATGAGCTTGCTGCATAGGGTCCCTTACTACTACTGCCAGCTGATCATCGTTAGTCATTGTGGGACTGGAACTGGGAGCTGCAGTCACTTCACCACCTGACTGGCACATAATAATATTGTGCAGAATGCAATATGCAGTATATATCCGGCCTGCAGTAGCTGGGTCATACTGAAGGGCACTCCCAGACTCATCCAGCCTAAAATGATGCTTCAAGGGGCCAAGGATCCTCTTTTTGACAATACAGGTCTGAAACAAGACTGTACTGAAGTTGTCTTCTACAGCTCCACTTGGATTTCTCACTGTTGCCAATTGCCATGGTTCCACTGAATACCCAGCTTCACCTGAAAGAAAAAGAGAGAGAAAGAGAGAAGAGGGGGAAGACAAAACAAAGAAAAAGTGCTTTAGTATTTTGCAATCCATTTTATCTTGAATAATTACTTAAATGAAAAAGAAAAAATATTATTCCACCTACCAACAAGGTAACCTCTGGGCATCCTACCATGCAGGAAGAGGAGGTAGACAGAGCTACTGTACCAGATATGGGAATCATGTGCACTGTCAGGATACTGGGCAAAGATGTTGCTGCTGCAAACCTATGCATCACACACTACTTGTTAATTAATGGTAATCCATCCTATTTTGGTATCACTTTTCCTGTGGACCAGATGGGGCTCTAATTGTAACATGGGTGCAATCTGTCTCACTAAGTAACTCATGGAAATGTACTACCTCATAAAAGGCATGCAATGCATAGTCCAGGTCCAGTCCTGAGCACTGGGAAATAGATGTACTGATTCACATGTGCTAAGAGCACATACAGGAACTGCTGAAGTATCCTCAAGGCAGAAACCTGAGAGATACATAATGTGTCCCCATTCTGTTTCTGAAAGGTCCCCGTGGCAAGTATAGTGAAGGCTATACATACTTTTATATCCAGTAGACTATAAAGTCCATGTATCAAGGCAGCATACTAGAAGCACTAATGTGGGGGCCATACATACTCACTAAGATCACTACAATATCCCTGTCCACTCTGAACCTATCTGGTATCTCCTGATTGTCAAAATTATAGTGAGTTATCCTCTGCCTGTATCTCAGCATTCTTGGCTGGTGAGCATCGCTGGGTGCAAGACATTTCAGCTTGGTCAATACAAGCAGAACACAAGGTCTGGTATACTTATTTAACCTAGTGAATTTTTTTGAAAAAGTCACCAGTCAGTTGGTGAAGGCAAAATGGTACACAAGACATACCTAGACCAGCCCAAAGGATGTTAAACAGTTCCCCACTCAGGCATAGTTGAAAAGCTAAATAATCTAGGAATAAAATTCTATGTCACCTGCTGGATTGCCAACTGGCTCACACATAGGATGCAGGAAATCAAAACCAGGAAAGTTACCTGCACAAAGAGACTAGTCACCAGTAGTATCCTCCAGGGTTCTGATCTGGGACCTCTCCTGTTTGGCATCTATGTTTCTGGAGTAAACAAGCAATACCAAAGGGCTCTGGCTGACTAAACTTACAGACAACTGCAAGCTAGGAGCAATAACTGAAACCCCAAATGACTCAGCCATCCTTCAGTAAGTTTAGTTTCTTTCCTTCTGTTTCTCTTTTCTCCCTTTCTAAAAAAAAAAAAAAAATGCCTAAATCTCCTTGTGTTCTGACTGTGCTCCTCAAACATTTTGGAAATATAGAGTATATAAGTGAATTGTTTTGGTGTTATTTTAGCTGCTTGTCTGTACATATATACTTTTCTGTATATGTAGACTAGCTACTTATTCTACTGTATTACTGCCTCTTAAATCGTTTTTCAGTTGTGCACTTGCCTTGCTTAATTTAAAAAGTTTTAAATTGCTAATTTTGTAGAGTTTTAATTGCATTTACTGTTTAGGGCTACACACTCAAGTGTGTTAGCCTTTTCTGTGTTTATTTACTGTATTATTGCATTGTTTAGCCTGTTTTAACCAAAACAAAAAACAAAAAAAAAACCCCAAACATACTGTCTTGTTTGCTCATTTCCCACCTTTCCTAGCTAGTATAGTCCAGATCCCAGACTTTATTGGTTTAAGGACTTTATTTTCTATGTGTAGAGCTATCCAGACCTTGTTGTGGTAGAGGGAAGTCCTACTGCTTACCAGTGGGAGTGGTGAGCATTGTACTGCCTATCTAACACTAGAGGAGTGGTTTCCAGCTCTGAAATTGTAATTTTATTAGCCATTTTGGGCTGATTTCTATCCTTTTCATCTTTCTGGCTTAAAAACATGTGTGATTGCACATTTTTCACATCATGCAACACTGCGGGGCTACGGTTAAACTATTCCAGGTGCCAGAAAATCTGCTCTTTAAATTTTCCCTTAAAACTAGCTGGTTTCTCAGTAGTAGCGCTAAAATCTAAACCCCTGTGACTAGCACTTGCTCTAGATCCAGCTGGAAAGCACTAGGAAGCCTTAAACTGATACAAGCACTCAACTCTCCTTGTTAATAAGGAGAAATTAATTATAGGCACTAAGCTTATATATGCAAAGTACCTTGCAAAGGTAAGGGAAAACAGCTCTTGTACTTTACAAAAAAAGCGCCTAAACAGGCATGTCCAAGGGTCAGCTTCCGGTGATTTCTCCTGTCCACCTGGTGAATCTGGGCATGCTGGGGCAATGCAGCAACTGCCTCATGTACACAGACAACCCACTCCTCCTACCACCCAACACTACAACCTGCGAGAGATGCACTTACATAGCCAAATTGGAAGCAAAGCTCTCTCCAGCCAAGATTATGCTAAACAGTCAAGAGGAGAAGATTAACACCTGCACTGTACCTCAAGCAACACATAGCCCTTCAAAACCCACACCATCAACACCCACACATAGCAATACTAAACCCACATATGCAGAGGCCCTTAACATTAACCTGCCCAAGCAACAAGGATCTCTAAAGCTGAAACGCAAACAAACACCAGTCACAACCAAAGTGACACATAGCTCACAACACCAGTGTGCCACCCAACAACAGCCCCTAAGGCAAGACAACGTACCTAGCACTTTAGTCATAGGTGACTCTATAGTCAGGTACACTGATGTCCCACTCACCAGGCTGAACAAGGAGAAGATTACAGTCAGCTACCTGTTGGGTGCCAGGATCCACCACATAATGCATGCACTCAAGTCACTCCACAATAAGTACAAATACGACTCTGTCATTGTCCATGTTGGAGTGAATGACTTGAGACATACCTCCCTGGACTACATGAAAAGAGACATGGAAGAGCCCTCGGATTATGTGGCCCAGGCAGGTATGACCCTAGCCCTGAGTAGCATCCTGCCTTTGCCTAGAATGATGCCACAGTATAATGACAAAATGATGGGCTTCAACAATTGGCTAAGCTTCTGGTGTCATTCATAGGGGATCCAGTATCTGTCTGCCTGGGACGACAAGATTGACAAACCACAATGCTTTGCCAGAGATGGTCTGCACCTGTCGCCCCTGGGATTAAGGTTACTGGCTAAAGCTGTTGCCACCCCTATAGTGCCTTTTTTAGGCAAGGTTCAAAGGACAAAACCACCACTGTAACATATACAAGAATGCAAAATCTAAAGGTAATGCTACTCAATGCTAGAAGTCTAAACCTCAAAATGTACTCTCTCGAGGCACTCCTAAGAATGGAGAACATCGATATCTGTGCAGTAACTGAGGCCTGTACCGGGCTACAACTCTTACCACACTTTTCAGCCACCAAGCCAAGACCGAAACATTAAAGGTGGAGGAGTGTCCATATTCACCAAGGATATTCACACCTCCAGGCTAGTTGCTCAACACAATGCATCTGAAATTCTCCAGGTGCAACTAACACTAGGTAAGACTGCAATCCAAATTGTAGCTTGCTACAGATCCCCCACCATGCCCCAAGATTCTCACTACACCTTTCTAAACATACTGGAAAATATTAAGATACAACCAAACATCTTAATACTGAGTGATTTCAACTACCCTAACAATAACTGGGAAAACTACTCGGGTACCAACACCTTTTCCCAACGGTTCTTGGAATTCACAAATTCCAATGCCCTGGATCAACTAATCCATTGTCCCACCAGGGTCTCCAATATCCTAGACCTGGTTATTACCAGCATGGGAGATTGATGCTCCACACCAGTGGTCACCCCCTCATTGGTCAGGTCTGACCATAAGCTAATCACCCTTGACATCCACATCCCACCCCCAGCCCCCAGTAAGGAAACCTCCGTAAAAAACTTCTCCAAATCCAACTTTATGCTACTCAAGTCAGAAGTGACAAACTTCATGACACCCATGCAGACGGGAGCTGAAAGTTCGACTGCTGAGTCCTACACTAAGGCACTGTATGAGCACATCCACTCATGCATGAATCATGCCATCCCAAATAGAACCAAGGTGCTCTTCTCCAAAAAAAATGAAGACAATCTGGTGGTCCCCTGCCATAAACAAATTATACAACAGAAGGAAGAAACTGTTGCAGAAAAGAGGAAAATCCCAGGATGCAAAAAACTCCCTTACCAGCCTCAGTAAGAAGCTGAGATCCCTCATAAAATCCTCCAAAGCTAATTACGAAAATAAAATTGCCAAAGATTCCAAAGGCAACCACAAGGCATTCTATAGTTATGTCAAGACTCTAAATGGCAATGCTCAGATCTGCTCTGAGCTACAACAGAATGGCATTAAATATACTGATCCCAAGGATATTGTCAATATCCTGGCAGATCACTTTAGTGCCAAATTCACCCCCCTCTCACCCCCTAAAGGTCCCATCTCAGTGCTAAAATATTGCCAAATTCCGGTAATTACGGCCACACAGGTAGAAACCGCACACTCCAAAGCTAAGAATACAGCATCGATGGGACCAGATGAAATTCCGGGCTGTATACTACATGAACATGAAGTGTCATGTTTAATCATAGCCTCACCTCAGGCTTTGTGCCCACAGAGTGGCGCACAGCTACAGTTATCCCACTCCACAAGGGGGGATCCACCTTGGATCCCGGGAACTACCATTCCATCAATCTGATGAGTCTGCAAGGACATGGAATGCATTATCATGGAACTTATAAACAAAGACATTGGCAACCTTCAAACACTGGACCCCACCCAGTTTGGGTTCGTGAAGGGCCGATCTTGTCTCCTGAACCTGACTGACTTCTTCAAATCAGTCTCATGAGCTGTGAATGAGAGTAAGGCAGTCCACACAGCCTATCTGGACCTCGCCAAGGCCTTCAACACCATCCCCCACTCTGGAATCATAGATAAACTTACTAAGCTGGGCATAAATCCCTACGTCACTCGATGGGTTGCCAACTGGCTTACTGACAAAACCCAGAATGTAAAAGTAGCCAACTCCAAATCCAGCTCCAGACAAGTGACAAGTGGAGTACCTCAGGGTTCAGTCCTGGGAGCACTCTTGTTTGGCATCTACTTCTCTGAAGTACAGGCCAACACTAAGGGACTCTGGCTACCATGGTTCACAGAGCTCTGCAAACTGGGAGCCATTATTGAATCCCCAAATGATGTGGATATTCTACAAAAGGGCCTTACAGAAACAGATGCTTGATGCCAAAGCCATGGGCTCAAGCTTAATGCCAAGAAATGTATAGTTATCCCCTTTGGGAAAAACCATGTAACCATGAATTGCCACATGGGTGGCAGTACACTAAACACCGAACGTGTGATGAGAGACTTGGGGACACAGGTGGACAGTGGTCTCACCTTTGATAACCACATCGCCACAACAGTCAGGAAATCCTTCTGTGTTGCACACCTCATCACTAAGTGCTTTTCATCCAGAAAAAAGGAGGTCATTGCCCCACTGTACTCATCCCTCACTAGACCTATTATAGAATACAATGCCCCATTTGGTATCTACCTCACAAGACATCTGCAACAGCTGGAAAGGCCGCAGAAGTACCTCACTAAAAGAATCACAGGCCTAAAGCACATGCCCTATGCCGACCATGTGGCATATTGTCTACTCAGAGGTGATCTCTGCTTAATATACAAGACCATATGAAACCCTGGGCTGTTGGGCATGCTCAACTTAAAGAAATCCCAATCCTTCAGAGCCACACGCTCCAGGGATCTAAACCTTGTCATTACAATGAACAAAACATGCTGGAGGGATAGGTTCCTTACCCAGAGACTCCCCATACTCTGGAATAGACTGCCCATACATGTCAAGCAGAGTGCCTCCTTGGCCCTCTTCAAAAGGAACCTTGATGATTGGATGAGAGATAGGAAATTCACCCCGACGATCACATCAGTTACCCTGCTAGACAGGGATCCAAGGAAGTAAATATTGTGGGAAGAAATATCCAGGGAATTGTTATGGCTAGGCTTGTATAGGCTCTAGGGCTGATAGCCTAGTACCAACCTATGATCCTATGAACCTATAAATAACTGATACCAAAGTCATGGACTGAAACCAAATGCCAAAAAATGCGTTATTGTATGGTTTAGGAAGTCATCTATCCCAGGAAACTACCACATTAACAATACATTCCTAATAGTTGACCCAGTTGTTCAAGATCTGGGAACTTGTTAGAGCAAAGACTAAATTTTTGATCAACATGTGCTCTTTGTTGTAAGAAAGTCCTCCTGTATTGCACATTTTATAAACAAAGGATTCTATCTAGATCTAGGGACGTCATTGTCCTCCTTTACTCAGCGCTGATTAGTACATTTGTTAAATATAAATGTGTCCTTTGAATGTGCACATCTAGACACATGCAACAACTAAAATGCTCACAGAGATACCTGACTAAAAGGATACAAGGCCTAAACAATATGTCCTACATGGATAGACTCAAACCCTGTCATTATACTCGGTATTCTACAGACTGCTAAGAGGTGACCTGTATCTGGCATACAAGGCATCCTCTGATGCAATACTGATGGATTAACTGAACATCAACAAGTCAAATGGCATCAGAAGTACTTGGTCTAGGGGTCTAAACCTGTTCTGCAAATCAACAAAATGGTTTGAAGGGATAGGTATAACTCCCAGAGGATACCGCTCCTCTGGAACAAACTCCCCACCCACGTAAAACAAATTTCATTCTGTCCATGTTCAAGCTCAGCTTGGATCTATGAATTGGAAATAGAAATTTTACCCCAGCCCAGGACTGTCCACTTTACTACTAATGGGCAGAAGGCAGCTTCTAATGCTTTATCCCATACACGGGTCCCCTCAATCCCAGATATTCTCATTAGGGATAATATATAATTACCAGTCATGAGATGAGAAGGGAAGGCACAATATCTAACCAAATGGAATAAGTTCATTGGAGCACAGAGAGAAACTGGTTATGCTTAAAATTACCCTTAATGGCAACTAGCCTAGTACTTACCTATGAACTATGTACAATAAGAAATAGCAAGGCTAGCCGCAAGTGACAACATAACTGCGGATTGCAAAGTAGATGGAAAAGGCATGATTCTGCTTTTATAACAAAATTGTGAACAGTGCAGAAAAGTGTGAAAACCTGAGTATGAATTGCATGTAGGTGGGAGAAGGCTTCATCACCATATGTGGTTTTACATCATTCCTCATTTGCATCTCATTATAATTTCATTTGCTTATGCTTATTTACATCCATCACATAGTAGTGCATGTGGCCTCTTTGAATCACTGATTTGGACAGTGTGGGTACCCTTAACACTTTTGCATAATGACTATGAATACCACTCATAGAATTAGGTCTGATTTTGCTCTCCCATTTTCTGTGAAGAATAATGCATCTTGTGAGAACTGTTGGAGAAGAATGGGGTTTTGGGCACAGCAGAAAAAGGGTGCATCTTCAAATTATTGATCAAGTTTGGTGTTCTTTGAGGCAGTGTGTAAATTATTATTAAATATATTAAACAGCACTGGTCCTAGTATGGAGTCTTGAGGAACACAGGCAGAAACTGGTAATAACGTAGAGATGGTGGATTAACATTTAACAGCTTGGGGATGGCTGGATAGCTAGCTGAGGAACCAGGACTAACTGGATAGATCAAGGAATGCTAGCTAATGTAGCAATGTGTTATGGCAGACAGTGTCAAAGGTTTTAAATAGGTTGAAAAAGGGCAGATACAATCTTACCTGTATTGTGCTATATGATTGATGTTATTAGTGAAGTCTGTTAGTGCAGTAGTTGTACTGTGGTTTAATCTGCAGCCATGTTGAGTGGAGGAGAGGAGGTTATTGGTAAGAATGTGTTCAAAGAGTTCATGATGGATGCATTTTTCTAATACTTTTGATAAGTGGGGGAGGTATGATTATGGCTCTATAGCTGGAAACGTCAGCAGATCCCCCCCCCCTTATGCAGGGGTAGTATGAATGGTTTCTTCAGCTAGGGTTGTATGTTTCAGTTTTAGGAAGTGCTTTATAATAATACTGTGTGGGACAGTGTTGCTGGAGAAAGTGTTATGGTTGCCAGTGATCTGGAAGTTAATCTGGGGTGAATGATTAGTGTCTATGCAAGCAGTGATTTTATAGTGTCAATAAAGTAGCTCCAGAAAGTAACAGAATGTTTTGGGGATTGTTTTGTAAGTTCAAATTGTCATTTATTTTATTGCTTTTGACTTTTATTTTGGTTTGGCTGGGAAGGTATCTAAGTGCTTGGAGATGTTCCTGCTTTTTGTTAACTTGCCATGTTTTCCATGCCTTATCCCTTTCCTTCATTAATTCTTTGGTTGTTGCAAGTAGCTGGGGGTTATGTTTTGTTGACCCTCTTTCTGCACCCAGTGGCAGTTTGTTTAGAATGTTGAGGAAGGTGAGTATTAAATAGGTGGAATGCCTCATCCAGGAGAATAGTTTGTAGAGTACTCCAGTTTATAGAGATAAGCATAGTTAAGAAAGTTTCCTTATTAGAGTTTGTTACATTTCATACTTCTTTAAAATGGTATTTCTTGGGTTGAGGAGTTGTGCGTACAAGGGCAAAGAATAGTAGATGATCACTAAATGTATCTGGTAATTTGCCTGAAGATGAAATGTATCGTGTTTGCCAGTTAGAAACCAGCCTAGTGTTGATTTTTTTCTTATTTGACTTGCTGAGTCAGGTTGGGGTAAGAATGAGTCAGGAATAACTGTAAGTTTAGTGACACTGAGGAACAGAAGTAAGGGACACCCGATCTATGTTTAAGTCATCCAGGATTATTGTTTCATGGTGAATATATGTAGTCCAGGAGAGTACATTTTCTAATGTGTTAGTGTCATCAGCAGGTGAAATATACAGAGCTATGTTACAGAGGCTTTTTCTGTCATTTGGTTTGAGGATGAAAATGAGTATCATGGCATTACATTGTTAGAATACATTATAAATATACCACCACCTTTTTTGCCTTTCTGTCATGTTTATATATGTTGCATATATGCCACCAAAAATAGAAATAATAACTAGAATAAACAACTAAACCAGCAAAACAGAACCAAAAGTTTAATCCACTCTCACACCTCGGCTAAAAAGCAACCTGTTGGGATGATTTCCTCATTTCTGATACCTGGCTTCGACCAAGTTTCAAGTTCCAAGGCTGTCAAGATCATTGGTGTTTGACCATGCAGTTGTTTTGTTACCTATGCATCTGATGTTGATATAATAGAATTTTAATGTAGAATGAGGTGCAGATTGCATATATAGGTGAGAGGGTGGAAAACACCTAGGCATATTCAGACTAGGCCCAGCATTAAGGGGGAATATCACCATAGAGTTGTATTTTTTAGGGAAGAGGGCATAGGGAAATAGTGGTTTATGATTTATTCTGGTTCTAAAGTGAGTTTGTCATTGGTGGGTTAGCCTGCAAGAGTTGTGCATTTAAAGAAGTCTATGTAGAAGCGATTAGAAGGATTTAATGATATATAGAGGTCTTGACAGTACTACTTTTGTGGGTATTAGAAAAATCAGTGGATGTGCTGTGTGTAGGAGTGTGTGAGTATGGTGAGTATGAAAGCAAGCATTAAATGTTACATGGGTAGGTGGCATGTTTTATATATCAGGACACAGGGGAGTATTGCTGGGGAGGTGTATAAGGACAAGGAGAGGGGCTATAGGTAATGGAATGGGATCAGGAAAATGTTACTGAAGTAATTTAAATATCTAGATTTGTTGGAGGAAGAAAGGTACAGTGGTGTAGATATAGGCTAGTGAGAAAGGAACTAAAATACTACAGTGAGGAATAGAGGAGCTGAATGGAGAGGATGAAGTAAGGTGTGATATGGGGGGATATGGGGGCAGTTAGTAATATAAGGATGTAATATAAAGGGTAAAGTATGATAAATGTAAATAGGACAGGGGTAAAAGGAGAAATAAGTAATGCAAAACGGGGTGAGATAGCAAAGATTCTGGCCATAAGCCGAAACCTAGTTAACATAAATTATTTTCTGTTGGACTCTCCCTACCTACCAGGCATTTTGCTCAATCATTCCTTACTGTGTATCTTTCATCCTGGCAGTCATCCGGGAATGTCTGCTTAAACCCTAGCATCCCCTATGCCATGCAAATCATTGGGGAGGGGAATGCAATGAGTGCAGCATGGGGCTATCACAATTTCTGTGAGTGATATAGCCCCTCAGACAATATAGTCCTCCCATCTTTGTGTAGACAGCTACTGCTAGGGACCCAATCACCATCAAAAAATTAATTAATGGGAGTCTCATTCTAATATACATACAGCCAATAAATCCACAGCCCGCGAGAGGTAGGCAGCAATGCTTAATTACTCATCTCCTTCTCCAGCTGTCTCCTCCATCACCAGGTGGGTCATGGCCAAATCCCAGGTCAGATGGGTCACATTAAAGGATCACCCTTCCATAACACAGAAAAAGCCTAGTTAATATAAACTAACTTTATGACATGATCTATATCTTTCCAGATGTATGAAAAAATTCATACAATCAAAAATTATGACTAGAATTGCAACTTAAGAAAATTAAACAGCAGTACTCATATTATCCAAGAACCTACTTATCAGCATGGTTTCAAAGCCAATAAGCCTTCATACTGTCTTATGAACTAGTACAAGTCCTCTCTAGTTTATGTCTTGCATGTTGAGGTTGGCTAGCTTATAGATTTGCAACACTTTGCCCAAAGATGTTATTACTATATTTATTACTTGATTTGCAGATAGAAGGATGGGTTGTCTGAACAGAGTTGACATCCTGCTTTGTGCTATTAAATAACCAAAGAAATATTTAGACAATGTACAGTTCATAAAAGCTTGTTAGTAAACATCAAATGATGTCTTGGAGCAGCAGCGGCCTTAGGTCAACTGGCACCCTAGGCAAAAGGGCTCCACGGCGCCCCCCACCACACTTCCTGGTGCCCCCATCCTGGTCTAACTACATCAAATAAATACTAGAAAAGTGCCTCTGCTAGACCGGCACCCTAGGCAGCCGCCTAGTTGGCCTATGCCTAAGGCCGGCTATGTCTTGGAGCAGATTCTGAAGTTCCAGACATCCATATCGCTTGCTTTGTGCTGTGTAACTGTCAACAGTGCACCCAGCACTCTGTCTGTGGTATGCAGTTATTACAGCATTGACTGAAGATGTAATTATATGTGGAATACTCTAAAAGGAAACACAAAGAAGAAATTGTGCATAATACAGTTAGGGAACTATGGGGGGAAGAGACCACTAATCTTATGTCAAACACGCTGATAAACCCAAGTCATATGAAAACAAATGAGATGAACTTTATGACAGCTGACAATAGCAAATTAGAAAGTGCTTTAGGCAAGAAATAGCAATTATGCAAAAATGAGACATATAATAACAACAGGAATAATTACATTTCAACAGGCATCATGTTTTCGGGTGACACATGCAGAGGTAAACAAAAGAAAACTACATTTTTTCAAAACAGATAATAAATATGCCTTTGCACCATAATGGTTTTGGCTTTGACCATACTCCAAATGATCTTGGTTTTATTAGTGACCCAAGCATTGAATGTGCTTGCTGGGGGTGAAGGTGAAGGATCAATGCTGGATCCCTTATACCAGAATGAAAGTTTCAGAGGAGTACCACTCCACAACTAAGCCAGTGAGGACTGGTAGTACAGTTCCTACTGTTGGACCTCAGAGGTTGCACACCAACCAAAGAGTGCACAGCATTGTGCAGCACTCTAATTGAAGAGCACATGTGTAAGGAAACATGCACCTGCACAGGCCCAGAGGAGTAGGTGAGGCAATATGCTTTTTGGCTGTTGAGGATATTTAGAGCATCCAAAAGAATCTAAGCAGTGATGGACATTGCTCCACACTCTTTGGTCGTTGCCACCCTTTTTGGTGTCCTTGGACACTGAGAATGAGAAGATATGAAAGGGCCAATAGGAAGGTGGGTCATTTGGTCATGGAGGGCAGGGGCCAAATTAAAAAAAAAGTATGAGAAAATTCATATGAGAAAAGAAGTGAAATAAAGGAAAAAGAAGAAATAAGGCAGAGTTTAGTACCAACTCATATGGATAAACTCTCTTTGTGTGAATTAAGATACAAAATGTAAAACTAGGGACCTGATGAAGTAATTCTAAACAAACTAATGGGAGACCCACTGCTATCATTGAAACCTGTCCTTATAACTCTTAGGCAAATGGTGTGGTACATGAAAACTGAAATTAAATGAAAGTTGTCATTAAAAAGGTTTTTGTTACCTAGTAAACAGTGATTAGATAAAACTCCACACAGTGTAGTTTAACATGAGGAATGTTTTACTAGGCCTTTATAATCAAGTCCTATCTCTGTGTAACCATTACAGTAGTCCAAAGGCGAGCTACTGTCACAGTTTGTGTAGGAGTTATACCAACGGCAGTCCACCTAAAGTTTTCTAAAGTAAGTTAATTTCACAGTAGGCATCAGAATTCCATCCTGTAATGAGTTACATATTATATATTACTGGATGAACAAGTGTTTAGCAAATGCATGGACTGAATACAACAGCATTTATGTGTTTTCAGGCTATGTCTTCAGATAAATAGCAAGACGCACAATGTTAATATCACAATGCAATCCAATGAGTCAAAAATGGAGCTCATGAAAACAACGGGCAGCAAAATATAGGTCAAAACATGAAAGGAACAAAATGTGGAAAGATGGAAAGACAGAACTCCAACGAACCAACTCTGTTTTAAAACAACTTATCCTAAGATTTATACATAATGACAACCTACCTTCGAGCATTTCCCATTGTAATTATTTTATTTTGTTGGTCAAGCTGATCCATGAGTCTGCAACTGCTTTATTCTGGAAGCCATAGTGGCATTTAAACTAAGTTTTGCTTTGTGGGTATTTAATTTTATGAGATTTTCATTTGCTGTTTTTAGCAGTAATGTTTGACCCTGGGATTAATAAAAAATCCCAGTTTACTCTGTACAGTACACTGTTTCATGGCACACTTCCTTCAAGGACTAGGTCAAATGGTGCTTTATGAATAGTGGAAGTCACTGCAATGCACCCACAGTCATTAGTTGCAGTGTTACATAATAAGCACACAGTGCCTCTTCCACATCTCTTTCATTGTTATGCTCCTAATTATGTTAAGAACAATAGTACGCACCATCTCTTACCTTCCTTCATTGTTAGATTCCTAATTATGTTAGCAGCAATAGTAAACACACCCTCCTTCCTCGCCCTCATAGTCATGCCCATGGTAATGTTGAAATAACAGAAAACACCCCTTACCCCATTGCTGACAGGACCCCACAAACTTAGTACAATTACATGCTATGCTGAAAAATCCCTTTGTGAAAACACAAGTTTACACAATGGAGGAATTCATGAAATAGATGCAATATGCATCTCACTTGCTTATTGTCAGAGCACCATAGGTCCAATAACCATGTTACAGTTACTCAGGCTGTCTAGGAATGTGTGATTTGTTCACAGGATGAAGAAGGATGACAGCCATCATACTTTATGTTCTTTGTAATGACAGTCACTAATATCTAATCTTACAGCTATGGACTGCATACACAAACACTGCCTTGTCCTTACTTCTTGCTTTCTAGAACCTGGTTTGTTCATGTGTTGTATGTGTGTGTGTGTGTGTGTGTGTGTGTGTGTGTGTGTGTGTGTGTGTGTGTGTGTGTGTGTGTGTGTGTGTGTGTGTGTGCGTGTGTGTGTGTGTGCGTGTGTGTGCTGTGTGTGTGTGTGTGTGTGCGTGTGTGTGTGTGTGTGTGTGTGTGTGTGTGTGTGTGTGTGTGTGTGTGTGTGTGTGTGTGTGTGTGTGTGTGTATGTGTGTGTGTATATATATATACTAGGCCCAGTGTCCATGCAAGCTAGCCACTGAGAAATCGTAAATAGCATTAGTTGAGAGGTAATTTGCATAACTCTCTGCTGATACATTTCATGCTGTGGCTGCCTTGACTGGGAGTGTTTATGGCATTGTATTTCTCTGACAGTCTCTGAAGCACAATTACACATTTCAAACTTTTAAGTGAATCATAGAACTCCAAGTGACATCTGTTAAACAATTTACAATTATATGCAGTATCCCATGCAAACACTTTATCTCATCTCATTTTTTCCCATGATATGTTATATTTAGTTCTTTAAGCATGAAGAATATGATTTGTTTTTCATTATTGCAATGTGTGTGTGCGTGCGTGTGTGTGTGTGTGTGTGTGTGTGTGTGTGTGTGTGTGTGTGTGTGTGTGTGTGTGTGTACCAGGCTCAGTATTTATGCAAGCTGATCACTGAGGAATCTTGCATACCATTAGCTGAGATGTAATTTTCATGACTCTACCAATAAGCTTCATGCAGTGATTGCCTCATATGGGAGTGATATATAATTCATAAGACAGTCTCTCTACTCATTTTAAACTCTTATATGAATCACTGAGCTCCAAGTGAACTTTATTAAACAATTTAGAATCATATCCTGTATCTCATGCAAACATGTTATCCTATCTCTTTAAAGAACTTTATAAATAAAGGATACATGCTTTTGTCTCATTAGAAGACAAAGCCTAAATAAATTAATCATTTTTTGAGTATATATAAAGTGCATTAAAATTAAGGTCTTTGAAATAAGCTGATTCTTGTAATCTGAAGTTATTCTGTAAAGAATTTAAGTGAATTATTGAGATTGTGTTGGTGGTATCTTAATCATGTAACATAAGTAAACAATGTAAATAAATTGATACATTTATTTAGGTTTTGTGTTCTTATGAAGTCTCTGTTTATTGACTGAGAAGAAATTACATAACTGTTATGAAATAAAGTACTTCATTTTATGACCATTCTGGTTGTGTTTTTTGTTTTATTTTAATACTTATTGCTGTAACTGCAGCATTGACCAAGTATCAGATTCTAGTAACTCACTGAAGTGTGATGATTCTTTTTTACTATTTTTAAAGTTACTTCAGACAAATTTCATTTCAGAAAAAAAATCATAATATTAATGGATTACAGCCTCATCGAGTAATTCACAAAACTTTCTTCCTTTTACAGTGATATGCTATCATCTCCTCTTTGGTCACCCTGCTTAGTTAACTATAATTAGTTCTAATTTACATTAATCTAAATGCAATTTATTAACCTTTTTTAATTCACTCATTGTCACCATCATATTGTATTCCTCTAACTTAATCCTATGAGCACATGTAATGTACTCAGGCTTATACTCCACCTACTACACCAATTAATATATGATGTGTGATTGGGCACATAATCCCACATAATACCATCAAATAATATGTGAGAAACAGGGGCCATGGTCCTTCAGTACACATAACTGTCATTAGTAAAAATGATCTATATGAGATATATGGCCTTAAGAGCATATAGCAAATGAACACTGCTGTCATGGGATTTGATCTACAACAGCCACACCCTAAATAAGGTTCACAATAAAGAGCTGATGAGTGAGATTATGAACACTGGATTCCTAGGAACTGTCATAGATCCTTCTGATACCAGGAACTTAGTGAAACATCTGCCAACCAATGTGTAACATGCTCTATTCACCCTAGCCACAGCTCAGGGTCACTTTGATCCCCTACTCTGCCTTTAGTTCTCACCCATCCACACCCACTACAATTAAACTTAAATATGCTAGACTCGACCGTATCTTATCATCTAACCAACAGAAGACCATAAATCAATAACCCTTCTAACTAGAGCTACTTACAACAGTAATCCTTCTGCCTGAAACCAATTACATCCTTCCCACATAAAATCACAATTTATATTCAACTACAATACTACTACAATTTCTAAAATGACTCAACTTCACCACTACTCTAGTTCCCATATCCCTCAATTTTCTGCACAGCCCTATAATTTTAAAATCTCCCCCTCAACTGTCATGCCCAAAATGATCTCAATACATGTAATCCTTCTTATACTCGTTGCTATACTAGCTCAATTAACATCCTACCAGACTCATCCACCAACTGACCAAAGCTCACCCACTAAGGCAAATTTTTCCTCTCTCATCCCCACCAAAAGATGTCAAATATCTCCAGAACTACATTCAACAACCTACATAAATCACCTTTCCTATAAGTATGCAAAAATACAACCCAAAAACAAATATTTGCGGGTCTATATTACATTGAACACTTAAAACAGTGAATGATGTTTAATCGACCCTATTTCAGTGAAAGATGAAAATGTCGACACCTCAGAACAGCGATTTCTTTCCTAGGGAAAGAAATCGCTGTTCCAACCAAAAAAAATTAAAAAAACAGTAAACAGTTCCAAACACATCGTACCTTAACCCTAATTCAACCCCCCCTAAAAAGTAAACAGCTGAAAACACATATGCACTTAACTCAACCATACATCTAATGCAAAAAAAAAGTAAACATTTTAAAACATAGGTACTTACCTTAACCCGCACCCTAACCCTAAGGTCAGTAACTGTTGCACATTTACGTAAACAGTTCCAAACAAATACACACTTACCTTAACCCTAATTCTACCCCCCAAAACAAAATTAAACAGCTTAAAACACATATGCCCTTAACTCAACTGTACATCTAATGCAAAAAAAAAAAAAAAGAAAACAGTTTGATACATATGCACTTACCTTAACCCGCACCCTAACTCTAAGGTCAGTAACTGTTGCACATTTACGTTCGGGCACTATACCTGATAAGGGAATCTCTCAGACCACACTACAGTACAGAACACAGCAAAGTAATGAAGCGGTCAAGTGACTTCTTTCCCAGGGAAAGAATACGCTGAACAGCCACTTCACTGTTTTGCCTGTTCACTGTTTAGGTGTCGATGAAAATGCATTTGACAAAATGCATTTTTATTGTTCTAATAGGAACCCATATTTGCAATATAAAGACTTAAACAATGAATAAAAATGGAGTACCATCTATAAGTTCATGGGAACTTACTAGGCTATTAATCTGTGCAAAGTTTAAGAAACAAGATGCAAGGAAAACAAGAAATGTTCCATCACAGTGAAATAAAATTAAAACTTTAATTGTCATTATTTAAGTGTCATCATTCTAATGATTGATGTCTGGAGCACTCTGAAAGCTCTTCTGCTTTCCATTAAAGCTCCAGAGTCTCTATGAAAATCACTTTGCAGGATACTCAGGACTAGTTAATCAGGATCTGAAGAAGGCATATTGTCAAAAGCGCTTGTCCTGGTTCTGAGGATATAAGTTGATTTTATCCATTAAAGTTTTAATTTTATTTCACTGTAGTGGAACGGTCCTTGTTTTCTTTGCATCTTCCTGCTTCTCTTGGAAAGTACTTTGGTAGTGTATACCTGATTTCTTCTTGGAAAAGTTTAAGAAACACAGCCTTAAATTTCCATGGTAGTTTTTAACCCTTATACTTTGCATATGAATAACCCACAGGTGGGCAGAAGAAGAATATGTTGGGACATTTACTTGTTGTCCCTATCCATGATAGATGTGGATGCTCCAGTGTGGGAGAATTTGCAAGTTCCCATCCATTTTCCCAAATTACATTTGAATACAGGAAGAGAAGTACTTCAATTTATGTGGAATTCTTCAAGCAGGGGAAGCTGCTACAACTATAATATGCTAAGTTCTTTTCTTTGCTAGATGCAACTCAATGGATTTGGCAAATTCATTTATATTAAAGCTGTCTCAAAGTCAAATACATGCAGTTCTCCCCTGAGTACATTCAAGTTTCTAAGACTGCCTTTTGGTATTTTGTCAGCCCAAGATGTATTTCACACAGTAATATAATAGCTGAACTAATTAAACTGATTAAAGGAAAAAAAGACGTGGTAAATATATCTGATGGTATTTTTGGTTTAGAAGTTTACCAGACAGGAACATGATTTGCAAATTAATAAGTTATTGGACAATCTGAAACAGAAAGGCCTTAAAGTGAATGGAAGTTAATGTCAAATCATGTTTCTATTCTCAAGTATATTGAATATCTTTTGAATACATAAGGTCTTGAGTCAGACTAATAAATGCATTGCAATACTGATTATGTAAAAGCTTTACAAAATGCATCTCTTATGTATCTCCTCAGAATGGTGCAGTAATTTTCCAAGTCTATTAAAAATGTGTTAGTTTTAACAGAGCCACATTTAGCAGAGCTTTCTTGCAAGAGTGTTATTATTGCAATATGTCATATATATTTTTTTGCAAGAACAGTATAGAAGTTTGGAGATGTTAAAAAAGTCACTGTTGTTCCTACTCTGAAATCTTATGATGTCTCAGAACTAGTTACACTTCAGAAAGATGCTAACCAATGATGTCTTGGAACAGTGTAACTGCAAGAAGATAAACCTACAGAACATAGGTCAAGAGTTTTGACAGTCATTTACATACTGTATACTCAAATAGAGAAAAAAATACTGCCCAAAGTTTTTGAATGACAAAAATGTTATGACTATATTTATGGCAAATTATTTGTAATATAGTCATAACATAAACTATAACAAAGAATTGTCAACAAGTCTATATGAATGTAGTCCTTTTATTAGATGGGCAATTCATCAAGAGGTATAATAGCAAGTTTACTTCAATGAGTGGCCCTCTAGCCTATCACTAAGTATACTGAGAGACAATTGTTCAGGTAGTGTCACAGTGTCACAGATGGAGAGAATCAGTTCTCTCTCTGTCTCTCTCTGTCTCTCTCTCTCTCTATATATATATATATATATAGAGAGAGAGAGAGAGAGAGAGAAACTGAAGAGTTCCCTGTATTCTGTGATACTGTGGTCTTAGAGCTAGTATAAAGTTTAGGGGGATATTGCAGATGCAAATGCAAGGTTCAAATATGCTTATGCCAATCTGTCATCAATGTAAGTTCAATTGGCTTAACCTCAACAGTTAGTCAGCAAAAAGCACTAGGTCTGTCACTTCATGAAGTGTCAGTGAGATGCCAAACAATCTTGTTGACTTTCCACACATATGATCTTCAATACCACTACAAAAAAGGTAAACTGATGCACATAGCTGATACATTTAGTAGATGTTTCTTGCAAGAGAGCAAAGAAGACCTCTCCGAGAAAGATCCAGAAGTGATGTGAATAATTTCATAATTGTCTGTGGCATCAGACAAGTTAGAAGAGCTAAAAGTCAGTAAAACAGAGGACAAAGAATGCAGTTTCTATTTCTATGAATGGTTGTCCAGATAAAATCATTGCACCCAGAAATTAGAGCATACTTCCCATATCATGATGAACTGTCATATGTTTATGGTTTGATATTTAAAAGTGGTAACTGTCATGCCTTTCCAGCTCTGCAGTACAATGTTGCACAACATTTCTGACTCACATGTATGGAAAAGGAATCACTACTAAATCTCGAAATTCCACAATCCCGAGACTCTGTATCCGGAGGACCAGAATCTCTAGATTGTGGAATCTCAAACAAAAAAAGACAACATTTTCCAATGTATATGCAAGGGGCAAGCCCCCCTGCACCCCCCACACCCCCCACAACTTAAATATACCAACTCCGAGATCACACTAAATAGTGCCGTGCAGAGCAGAACGGAAACGTTGCCGTTCACTCCACTGTAGTGTGATAGGTTAGACAATGTTTTTTTTGTTTACTTTTGTTTTGCTTTTTTTTATCTTTGAGATTCTGCAATCTTGAGATTCTGGTCCTCGGGTTTCAGAGTCTCGGGATTGTGGAATTTCGAGAATTAGTAGTGATCCCATGGAAAACTAACTGCAAAGAAGGAGAACATGGTATTTTTTTGCCTAGACTGTCAGAACAAATAGAGTAAATGGTTTAAGGATGAAATATCTGTAATGATTTCAGAAATCAGGATGAAAGAGTAAAACTACTACCACATGAAAATCCAAATCTTTCCTGAAAAGCTTCATAGATGATTACTAAGCAATTAGTCTGCAGACTATGACAATTCTAACCAATAACCATATTCAAACATTCCCTCCACCATCAAGGAGGGAATACAAGATAGAGAAAGAAGAATTTTATGCCACCCATCCAGTCAGAAATAAAGCTGGTTCAACCAGCACACTGTGCTTATTCCAGGAACCAGCACTCCATCCCCCTCAGCTCTTAAAGTAAGAACAAGGAAAAAAGCTCTTTACTGTCAAATTATTACAGACAGATCCATTTTTGCACCACCACCAGCTCTTCCTTTGAAAAAAAATAAAAATGGACATCCTTTCTATGGGTACACCAACCAGGTGGCCAGATGCACAATACACCCCCCACCATCTTGTCTCATCCATTTAGATCCCATTTCTCTGCCTGCCTCCTCCATTCCTTCAACATATTTTATTAAAAAAAACTTCTCTTTTGATCTGTAGAGATCTGATTGCTACAAATGTAGCAAATAGTTGAACTACTTGCTACAAATGTAGCAAACAGTTGCTATACTTTATACCCTGCAAATGTACCAAACACTTGCTACAATTTATATTCTGCCTGCACAGCGCACTACTGCACTCATGTTTTAGTGAAAAAAATCTTCTTTTAAATGGTAATAAACTATTTCTACAATTTATACTCTACAAATGTAGCAAATAGTTGCTACAGTTTATATCCTGCCAGCAGAGACAGCTATAGCACTCATGTTTTAGTTGAAAGAAAAAAAAAATATTTTAAGCTGTAGCAAACTGCTTGCTACAGGTTATATCCTGCCTGCATGGAGTACAACAGTGCTCAGGTTTTAGTTAACAAAAAAAGAAAAAAAAAAGAGAGACATTTTTGTTTTTACTTGCTACAGTTTAGACTACACATGAAGTGCTCAGGTTTGACAGCATTAAAGCATTAAAGATAGATTGGGATTAGCTGATTGCACCTCCCCAACAATTTGCACCCATGACATTTGCCCCTCTAACCATGCCCTAGCTACACTACTACTGCATCCAATTATCTACATTTACCTTTAAGGCGGAAAAGGTACTAATCTGCTTGACATGCAGTGGAAGTTTGTTCCAGAAATGGGGGGATACATTAGGATATGAACCTATCATGCCAACATGTCTTATTTATCTGTAAAGGAATAGAAGGTCTAAAAGGGTCAGATCTTTCATGGCTCAAAAGGCTAAATTCGGGGGAGGGGGGATCCATAGGAAACTGAGGAGAGAGAGTGGTCTGTCACTCCATCCTGATAGCTAAGATTTTTGATGTTTCTAATCTTTTTTGTTATGAAACTCTAAGGTCTCTCAAGCTGTATGGTATATTTAGATAAACACATACCAAAAGGTGCATTATATTCAATAATGGCTCTGATAAGATATGACAAAGGGGAATTTGGAAATTTGATGAACCAGATGAAATAATCTCCTAAAAACTGCAGAGATGTGATGGTCAAAAGGTAAGGAGTTAACAAGAATAGTGCCTAGATACCCTATGGCAGTGTCTGTTTGGAGGGGTGTATCACCTATATGATATGGGAAAATGTTTTGTGTACCAAAATGAATATTATTATATTTTCACAATCAATTTGAAGCCATTCTCATTCTACCAATGGTTAAGGTACTCTAACTATGTTATAACAATTATGAGTCAGTGGAAGACTGAGGATCAATTCCAAATGTATAGTTGTCTGCAAACATATATAACTATAGGCCAAGAGTATAGGCCTGAGAAATAGGTACCACATAGGAGAGAGACAAACACTGAGCCCCTTTGTCCACCACTGGTAACTTTTTTGCTTTCAGAATTGTCACCCGTAACTCTAACCACATGGGTTCTTTCAGACAAATACTTAGCTACCCACCACACAACATAAGGATTTAAATTCAGGCTTTTGAGTTTCTTAATAATACCTGTGTGGGGCATAGTGTCAACAGCCTTTGCCAGTTCTGGATATGCTGTATCTATTGCATAACCACTGTCCACTGCTTCTATCACTCTTTCAAAGAAATAAATGAGGTCAGAGAACAAGGACTGTCCTTTGACAAAGCCATATTGGTGAGGGTCCAAGGTCAATGTAGTTTCAATGTCCAGATTAATAAGGTCTGAGATAATATTTTCACTGGACCACCCTTGTGCAATGAGATTCCAATGGCTGTTTTCCAGGCTCCAGAAATGTGACCAGTGGAGAAGCTTGGCTTAAAGAGGTTAAGTAAGGGATCAGATAGGTCATATTTGCCACTGATAACCGGGCAAAGTGTTAAGTTATTTAAACCAATGGATGAGGTGTTCTTAGCGTTTGAAGGTGCTGACAGGATTTATTTTGCAGTAATTAAAGGGGTGTGGCTATGACTGTGGAATCTGTGTAATAGACTGTGGCTGCAGTAAAATATGCACTAAGTTTGTCAGCAAAAATATTATTTATTTCCTGTGGGTCAAAGTAGGCAGCATTGTTGCAGGCTAACAACAGATATTGTTGGCTGCTAGTTTTTACTTCCTGACATAGTTAACGAAAGATTTGTAGTTATTGTTGATTTTTGTATTTGAAGGAGACCAGCACTGAAAAAGATGTTGATTTGTTTCAGTACAAAGATGTATATTATCTTCTCTGTATCCAAATGTAGTTAATTTGAATGATTCCACAAGTCATAGTGTTGTGATGATATTGAAATACATTTTTGTCAGGTATTTTTGATGACCAGACAATGCTCTGTAAACTCTTATCCAAGAATTTCATACTTTTGTGAGACAACAGGAATTCTAGCAAACTATAGCTAGCACCAGATATCCGCAAAACAATGAGCAAGTGAGCTTGATAGGGAAATGGGACAATTCTGGAGGCTGCAATTGCTATACCTAACTATTAGAATACAGAAATATGACTTTGCAATTTATAGTGCTGACACAAATACATTTGTAGTTGATGTTTAGACATCATAAGTATCATATTTGCATTGTACTGTACATGGAGCTTTTCTCCCCGGGCCTCTCCTGAAAACAGGTTCTGTAAACCCAGTCAGACCACCAGGGTAAACAAATGTCAAATAAATAAAAAATAAATAAATAAGTCTAAGCTACATATGTCATATTGATTGCTAGCGCCAGTAAAACAAATAAACACTAGTGAGTGCTTGATTCAAAATCAGCACAAAGATCATATTATAGACAGGCCTTGCACCAGAGTAAGTCACATACACTGAGAACAAGTCTTTTGGAATCAGGGAAGGCTTACACTAGAGTAAGCCTCTTACACTGAGAGGATGGAAAGTCTTTTGCAATCTGGCCCCTAGTCACATATAGGTATGCCAGTTATGATACCAATAGTCATGTTCGGCACCAGCTAGTTTAAAAGAGTTCTGCCCCAGGGGTTGTGGATACAGCGTGATACAGTACTCTGGTCCAAAGAAGAGAAGAGTGTCCAATACAGTAATTATTTCTTCAGGATAGACTGGATGCTATTATTAATCAACAGGAAAAGTTACATTTTTATTAGGTTTATTTACCTACATTTAAATTCTCAATTAAATCATACCTATCAAAAAAAAAAAAAAAAAACTGCTTTTGTACCAGCAAGACTTTGCCCCCCCACACCCCCTAACTATATAGCCCTACTCCAAGACCGCACTACACTGGGGAAGAGGGCATATGGGGAAGTGTTGGCCAACTAGTTACTTTCCCATTTGTTGAATGAATGTTCGATGGTTAGGGTTCGATGTTTAGCCATTCAATGTAAATATTATTCAGTGGTTAAGCATAGACCCATGGTGATCAGCTGTTAAACTATATATAGCTCAGTGTTGTTTGGTACAGTTTTATTGTTAAGTCATGCTAATTACTTGTGAAACATATATAATGTGAAGCTTTTCTCCCTAGGCCTTTGCTGAAAGGGCCTTTGGACTAGGGACTTTCCCGGAAATAAAAAAACCTAATAAATAATAGATAAATAAATATTTTTTTGTCCTAATACTCCCCTCTTGGTTGTATGTCTTCTGACTCCCTTTGCTTCTTTTATTAGTGCAGTATTTTCCTTTCTTCCCTGGCTGATTGCTTCAAAACTTTGAGATGATGTCCTCGTAAATATGAGGTACCTCCTAACTTTCAAAAGAAGTGCCTTGAAGTGTTTTCTCATAGGATGATCCATTGAGAGGGAGATGTAAGATAGAGGTCATTTGGTGGTCAGCAGCATTAGCAAAAAGAAGAGGAGGGGAGGGGACTTTTTAAGCCCAAACTATCCTCCAAACTGAAAGTATGTTGATAGATGTGCCAATAGCTTCCTTGCTCTGTGATCCAATAGAACTAGATGTGCAGAGCTATTCCTTAGAATACAGCAGAAGAACAACAAACCCTCTCAAGATGGGGCATGTAACATCTGGTCGCTCAAATCTGGCAGCTAATGCAGAGCATTAAGGTTCTGAGCTATTAACAAGCTACTTTCTGTAGTGAAAGGTAAGGAGCTTTATTGTTTCAACCTCCATTTGCTCACTGTGACTCTAAACATGTCTCTCAACCAGAGAGCGCTCCCAGATCACCTTTGAAGAAAGACACTCATGTACAGCAGACTTACCCAATTAACAAACAGGTTAAAAAAACTGTAGACAGCTCTGTGGTACCAAAGCTTTCAGTTCAACCCAGGACTGTAGCTATCATCTTAGGAATAGCAGATTTTAATGACTGGTTATAGATGACCTGTTAAGACATTATTAGACATCAATATTAAGTATTAAATGTACCATAAGATTCATTAGGTTAATAATGGTTTATTCTAACCCACCCATTTCTACCTGCCTTAGCAATCAACAGTTTTAAAGACTCAGATTTCACTTTGGCCATTTCCATTTCAGTTTTAAATCATAATTAGACAGTTAAAGTTTTGTAATTATTCCATCCTTTTTTACATTAAGGGTTATTTGTTAACTGAAATAAATCAATGACATAAAATTAGAATGTTTGACTTTAATAAAATGTCATTCTACTGATATATGCATACATATATACTATATAATTCTGCTGATATATAAAAGCAAAAAAAAATTACTCAACATACCTGTCAACCTGCAGATATTTAAAATAAGAACAAGGGCTCTTGAAAAGAAGAAACATCCAGCCAAATATTTGGACATCTAATTAACATAAAATTTGAAAACCAAATAGAACATAACCCTTCCTGCTTCCAGTAGGAGTGTGGGACAGTTTTCAGAAACATTAACAAATTAAGAGTAACAAAAATGACAGAAAAATATAAGCAGCATATCAAGGAGACAGCGTAAAATCTGTAGACCTTAATGAAATATCTTACAAAATTCTACCACACAAGGTTATTTACTTTTGCTTCAGAAAAAGAAAGATATTGGATGTATGTCCTCTTTCTTTAAATTACTGTTCTCTCTACTGTGTTGGTTATGTAGTGTTGCATTCTGTGTACTAGATAGCTTCAAAAATCATGTGATGAGGTGGATTCAGAAAACTGTATGAAGGGTAAATCAAGCCTGAAAATAAGAACCCTCCAAAAATAGGAACATCCTGTTTAGGAGTAAATCAGGCCTGAAAAAAGGAATATGCATCCACAATACAAGCAGTTGAGAGGTCTGCTGTATATCCATATTATGACTGATGTTGCATTTAAAAAACTACCACTCTCATCTGTAGAGAACCATAAAAATCAAGCATTTTACCATAAACTTCTTAGAATTAATGTTAGACAGTTCTTGGTAACTATTGTTTAGATGAAATAGAGTTAAGTATTTGTGTTCATATTTCATGTTTGTATAACAAATAATAATTAAGAAATGAGGCATAACAGAAATTATTAAAAAAATTGTAAAAGGGTAAGATAAAGACTTAGGAAAGTTCACAGTATACAGAACACAAATATATTAGAAAACCAAACAATGTCTGATTGAAACTGGTAGAAGAAATTGTGAAATGTAGCTCATACATTTTTTAATGGTGAAGATGCAATACCATCCTTCATGGCACTATTCCCTTGGGATTAAATAATGTTAACCATTAAAGAAACAGCTAAAATAGAAGGATATAAAATACGGCTGGGAATTCATCTTGTTTTTTGAGGGACTAGGAACATTCACAGGTGTGTAACCATATACCTCCCAGGGTTCCTATTAGGACATTGAATACGCATTCTGTCGAATGCGTAAATGTCGAACACCAAACAGCAAACAGGCAAAACATTGAAGCAGCTTTACAGTGAATTCTTTCCCTGGGAAAGAAGTTGCTTGGCCGCTTCAGTGTTTTGCTGTGTTCTGCACTGTAGTGCAGTCTCGGAGTTGGTATATTTAAGTAGAGGGGGTGTGGGCCCCCCACATATAACAATGTTCCCAACTGGTTACTTTTCTTTTTATTTATGCTGGAACAGCGATTTCATTACCTAGGAAAGAAATCACTGTTCTGACCTTTCGACAGTTTCAGCTTTCACTGAAATAGGGTCGATTCATCCTCGTTCACTGTTTTCAGCATTCGATGATCTAATATAGATCCTACCTCCCAAAGAAACCATAGGTCTATATTATAATGAATACACACTTAAAAGAGCCTGGTAGAGAAATGACTGACACCGCTGTATCACAGACCAAAACATGCAATAATTCAAGAGATTGCTGCATATGGAAAAGGGCAGTTCTTGTTATAATTCTGGAGAACACATTCACAAATCTTGGAATGACAGGACTTAAAGTATGAGTGTAGGGAACGTGTGTGAAGTACGAAGTTCAGTACTGAGATACATCAAGTATTCTACCGGCTGCAAGGCACAGTACCCTTACAGTTAGCATAAATAAGTCACGGGCAGGGAAGCAGTACAGAAGAACCTTAATGATATTAAAGCAGGCAGTATTTTTTACAACTGTACAATCATTTTGCAGCTGTATGACTCACAGTTATGGTTTCATACTTATGAGTGGAAGGTATAAAAAGAACATTAATTCAGATGCCACATTTTCTCATCAATTTCTTCCTGCTGATTTTGCACTGAATAGTGCTATAAACTGATGTCTTTTCCTGGACTTTAAACTCTACTCTGACTTTACATCTGCATACTCATACAAACCTTAAACCTTAAATAAGCATATTTTGTGTAAGAAATTGGATTTTATTATAGCAGATGAGAATGTCAGGGATAGTTTGCCCAGTAAACCCACAGTTATATACAAAAGGGGACTAAATTTGAAATCCATGTTGGAGGTTAAGAAAACCAATAACTCCAGAACAAAAGGTATGTTTAAGTGTGAATCATGCTCCTATTGTAAATTTGTTAGCACTGGCCTTTTTTTTACTGTAAGGGACATGAGGCTTTCTTGTAATGGACAATACAATTGTAATTCAAGGAGTATTATTTGCTGGGCCAAGTGTAAAGTATACCCTGTCTTCTATATTGGGAAGACCGATAGGAGACTTAGGGACAGGGTATATGAACACACATATGCAATCAAGAATAAAAAGGTAGAAAATGCTCATGCCAAGCATATAATACATTTTCCAGACCACACTTTTGATTTTAGGGTGATAGATCAGGTATTTACCAATATAAGGGGCGGCCCCATCTCTCTCTATGGTTGGGGAGATGTGAATTACTGTGGCAGCTTCAATGTGATTCTTTTAGGCATCCTGGCATTAATGAAATGTGCTCTATAGCATGTATATTGAACTTAGAAGCCTTATTAGATAGGTGGCCACTATATTGTTGTATAGGAGATTCCCTTGATGAATTATTTTATAGAAAAGAAGAAAAAAAATTATAACATAATAATACAAGGATCTAGGATATAGTGTTGTCTTAACACTGTGGATATATATATATATATATATATATATATATATATATATATATATATATATATATATATATGTTTGTATGTGTATATATATATATATATATATATATATATATATATATATATATTTGTGTGTGTGTGTGTGTGTGTGTGTGTGTATATATATATATATATATATATATATATATATATATATATATATATATATATATATATATATTTTTTATAAATATTTTATATATACTTTTTATGCATATTTTAAATGTTTTATATATGTATTTTCTGTATATATATTTATACACACACATTAATTTGTATATACATTTTTTCAACTAGTATTTTCTTTATGTTCATTCTTTGTTCAACATTGACTTAAAATTGTTTAATTAATTATTTAATTGATCATGTGATTCTAATTTATTGGGGTTGCATCTTGGGAGGAAGTATATAAATGTATGTTTTCAGTTGCGAATCTAATTTTGTCTGAGGAAGTACAGGTGCTATCCTGTACAAAAGCGTTTTCTTCATTTGGATTAAATATTTGTTCTTGTTTGAGTACCACCTGGTCCCGTGCCATTTGTTTGCTTTTCTTCAGTTTGTTTAATTCATTTTTTTTTTATCAGTATATTAACAATGGTAATTCTGTAAGTACTGTAAGTCAGGATGCCATTAACACAGATATAATTTATTCACATTCATACGGTTGTGCACGTGCATATGGGAAATGAAAAGATTCCTTACAATAAAGCTGTGTGATTGAACCGGACCACCATTAAATGAAAGAAAGAAGTACCTGATCGAAATGTAATTGCAGTTTTGGCATACTACCTTAAACCCTTGCCACCACTGAAATATGGTAAAAAATCTAGTATGCTTGTTCCAGGTCCTCATTTTTTATTGTATCATTTAATAAGTCAGTGAGAGTGAGTCCCAAACTAATAACATATGAAAGGCTGCAGCAGATTTGAGAGATTATGTTCTTCTGCAGGAAGTAAAGAATATTTCATGTCACTATTTTTGTGCTGAATTCAGTAAAGGCTACCTAATTGTTTTGATAGACATATACTGAATATATATATATATATATATATATATATATATATATATATATATATATATATATATATATATATTTATTATTTTTTTATTAGATTTAACTACAAAAAAGTGGCACAGTGATGTTGAAGATAGTATATCCACCGTGCAGTTCATGGTTCTCTGGTTCAGTTGCTAGTTACAAAGGCTTTAGTATGGACTGTGCACATCGGTGATGTCATGATTTTTTTGCTGGGTGATCTGGTTTCCTCTCATATTCCAAGCACATGCCATTTGTTGAACTGGCTAGCATCTAAATTCCCTGCAGGTGTGCATGTTGTATGTAATGTGACTGAGTGTGTGAGCCACGTGATAGACTGGCATCCTGTCTAGAATTGATTCTTTTTGCTTTATGACTGTTGTCTGCCAAAATTGACTTCAGCTTCCCTATGATGCTAAACAGAATAAAGCAGGCATTAGAGAATGGGGGAATGAATCTACTGAAAAGTCAAAGCAAAACCCTTTGGAAAAATTTGTAAAAAGTGAAAAGAATGTTGCTACACTGTGTATTAGTCTTTAATGTGAAATATATTCCTAAATAATGTTCCTGCATAAACTATTGGAATGGTACAATGATTAGGTTGAAGGGCATAGCTGTTGTCCCACTAAGTATTCTTGGGCATCCAGCCTAATATGACAATCTGTCTTTTTTGTTATTGTTGTTTTGCATGTTAATTGCTTAAACTGAAAGCTGCCTTGTTGGTGCAGATTGTGTGGCTGTCCAAAGAGTTCTGTTATGGAAAAGTAGTTTGTGAGGTTTCAAGCCTCCTGTTAAGTTAAATATATTAGATAGCCAAAGGAGCTATCTCCCACAAGGTCAGCAAAAATAAAAACAGTGTGAAAGGAAAGCATTTTTTTCATTTCAAACATGCTAAAGACATGGAACAGTCGCATGGAGGTAGAGATCTGATCAAACTTAAAATAAATTCAGAGATGCCTGTGTACAGCACAATGGACTATTCACGTTGTGAACAAGAAAGGATAAAATAAGAAAGGGAGAGATAATGTAGCCTAGACAGTCATATAGAAAGGACTAACAACCTAATAATATGCATTAAAATTAATTTTGCTACCAGTTTCTTTGTTTCCTTATTTTTTATGGAATACTTACACAAACATTAACTTCTATTTTCTTTCACGTGCAAGGAAAAGATTTTCTAGATTAAAAGCAAACAATATGCCTAGTAAAAATCCATGCTAATAGTAGTCCAAATAATCAGTTTCATTTTATAGACACAATTGTGACTAATGATACTTTCATTACAAAACTGATCTCAATTATATATCCATCAGTGGGAGAAAATTGCCCTTACTTTGTTCCCAGTGCACAGTGAGCATACAGAATTTACTCATAGCATCAATGAATCACACATAATTATTTCATCATTAATTTAGTCTTTGTTACAGTTATCAAAATGCCTGACTTCAGATGTGGGTCTCGTATTTTTCATAATGAGGCTTATTAAAACTAGTCTGTCTTCATGGCTTAATCAAGCACAAATCAATTTCACACTATTTAGGAAAAAATACAATAATATTCTAATCCACTGGAGACCTATAATTAAATTTAACTATATGTTTCTCATGGCTGCATTCTCAGATACTCAAGTTTCAGTACTTAGAAGTATTTCTAAACATTACAGCTGTAATGCTGAAATATGCACAATGTGGCTGTAAAATAAGATATGCATTTTGGTTTTGGCAGGAAACATTTTTACTAAGAATACATTTATAAAAAGACAGCAGAAAAATAAACAAATAAGCTTATAAGGTGATTGATGCAGACTCGGTAAGAATATTCTGTATGCTTATTTTATCCCCTCGCTAGTCATCTTAATTTTCTCACTTAATGTGTACTCTAGTCTACTCCATTTAAAATATTTACTTCCAAACCAGTGCCACCCACTTCATGGTGAGATGCCCCTTTGAAATTGTATCTTTTGAAGTCATCTGATAGGTTTCCGAGAAATGCCCATCTACTTCAATCTGTCTTATTTTCCTCCTTGTTCTGTTCCTTGTATGGGGATGTAGAGCAGTGCTTCATGGGAAGATTGGGTTGATGTTGATCTCTCTGAAATGCAACAGTTCACCCAAACAACTCTGTGACTCTCAGCATCATATAAAACTTTCTTGTACTCACATTACCTTCATAAGTTCTTCAGTTCATAGCTGTATACTAGGCTAAAGACCACCAGGGCCTTTATAAGCCTAGTTGTGCAATCCAACCCATCTGTGTCCCTCTGCATCATGGGTGTATATTACGAGGGGAATGGAAGCTTCTAGAGGTTATGTGGGAGGTATATTAGTTTTGGTATTTCTGTCTGCTTCTGTCTATCAGACACATGGGGGCCAGACCTTTGGTAAATTTCCAATTTCTCATCCATTGGTCAAGGTTATACTTAAAAAGGATTAGGGCTGGACTCTGCTTCACATGGATGGGAGCCTGTTCCAGAACATGGAGATCCTCTGAGATACATATATGTCTCACCAACATGTCTTATTTATGTCACAAGCAAAATTTAAATCCTTGGATCTAGTGATTCTGATGCTGTTTGTTTTGGGAATGTGCAAACGTTCTGTTTATCAGAGCTGAATCTGAAGATACCATGTCTTCCCGGCACAGATTGCATCTCAGTAACCTGTAGGAGACAGAGTAGAGAGATTTAAGGAGATCCATATAGGACAATATATTCATACCCTGGATTCTCCTGGTAAGGAACCTTTATGAGCATTCCAACTGTTGCATATGTCTGGTCAGGTATATACTGAAGGGGGCATTATACGCCCTGAGGTAACCCACTAGTGACCTGTCTTTTAGTGGAGCTGGTACCAAAAAAGCTGGCTTCCCGGGTTCTGTCTGTGAGCCAAATGACAATCCAATGAATCAGGTATGGGTTATGCCCAGATGAGTGAATTTGCCAACCAGACCTAAGTGGAGTATTGTATTGAATGTCTTAACTAGGTTCAGGTAGGCAGTATGCACCATTTTCCCCTCAGCCATTGCCTTGGTGGACTTCTCAGGTAAGTCTACCAAGTATAGTAGGCATGACCTTCCCTTGACAAAGCCAAACTGGGTTGGGTTCAGTGTCTGAAGGTTGCCTATGTCTTTGTTGAACATTTCCTTGATAATTTGTTCCATGACTTTGCATATCAGACTAGTCAGAGTAATATATCTGTAGTTTCTGGGGTCAGTTGAGCCATCTTTGCAAAGTGGGATAACTGTTGCAGTCCTCCATTCTCATGGTACAAAGCATGTTTTGAGGCTATAGTTGAAAAGTGACTCAAGTGGTCCTGATAGGTCATTTTTCAAACTATTTTAGGAGGCACCCCAGGATACTGTTGGGGCCCACTCAGGCTGTGTTTTTGGCATTAGCAAACACAGCCAGGACCTGAGCCTGTTAATAGTCTATGGGTATTCTAATAGGTATTTCATGGGGAAGGTGAGAGGATGAAGTTTGAGCTGAATTCATCAGCCAGCAAATTCACTATTTCACTGAGCTCAGTGAAGGTGGCACCACTGACCACCAGTTTAGCACCCATATGTGTTGCCTTTGAAGTTTTGGACATGGCTGTAGAAGGCCTTGTGGTAGTCTTTAGACTGTAAAGTTATCCTGACATCATAATTGGCCTTATTGGACTTAATTGGGCCTCTTAGTTTTCTGTTTAGTTTAATTAGAGAGCTCCTATTATTATGAGAGTTGCTCTTCCTGATTTTAGCCACAAATGTCTTCTTTTTGCTATATACCCTGTTAAGGCTAGAATTCCACCAATGTGATTTGTTTTTAGAATTTGTTTTCAGCTTACTTCTAGTAGGTACAGCAGCCTCTGTACAACCATTTTCTTGGTTGTACATTTTATCTGTAAGCAATTCCGCATAGGTTGCTGTGAACTCAGGGTTAGGAAGGTCACTGAATTTTGACAAACTATCACTCAATAGGCTTTAGTTTGCTTTGGAATAGTTCCTAATGGTTAGAGTTTTGCTAGGGTTACCAAGTTGATTTTTATTTAAAAGGAGACAACTTTGTTGTCCAACCTCAGCAGTGAGGATGTAACATGTGGGGGGGTGCAGCCCTCTTCCATATTGGTGAGTACCAGGTCCAGTGTGCTTGAACTCCTGTTGATGTGCACACTATCTAAAGGGTATTCGTGCTAATAAATTCAAGGAATTGTGCCTGAGAGTATAAGCTAGTATATTTTTCCCAGTCTATAGAGGGATAGTTAGAGTCTCCCGTGAACGGGATATTTGGTTTAATGGTGAGTGTATCTAGTAGGCTGAGTTACAGGCTATGGGATTCTAGGGCCACAGAGGGTGACCTATAGCTTGCTAGAATATGTTATTGGACTTTGTCTATGGTAATTTGTATGGGGATAATCATCCTGTATAACCAATGTAGAGATATGGTTGTTGCTTGTATAGATTGAGACTCCAACAATTTACCTTGTCTGCGCAGCTGAATGCCTAAACGGGTATCAGGCACTGAAGCCTTTCAGTACCAGAGTACTTTCTGTGAATTTAAACCATGTCTCAATCATGGCACAGATGTTTATATTCTCTAGAGTGAGGAGAACTTCCAGGATGTGGAGTTCCTGTTTAGGCTCATAGTATTGACCAGAAACAGGAACTTCCAGGATGTGGAGTTCCTGTTTAGGCTCATAGTATTGATCAAAAACACTTTTATCTTTGGGGGGGATTTATTTTCTGTGTCAGTAGGTTTGTCACTTTGGCAATGCTTAAGAAATAACAACCTCTTCATTAGTTACAGATCTCTTTAATATGGAATTATTCCAATGACTTTTACTTCTGCAAAGATTGTACATATTGATTGATATTGGTGGATTATAATGACAGAAGTCTGAGTGGCCTTTTGTGGTTGAAATGTTCTATAATAGGTTCATAGGTTCATACTAGGCTATCTGCCCTAGGGCATTTATAAGCCTAGCCAGAGTATGTTTGGCTTTCGCCACCCATTTTAAATTAATTTTGCTATGCCCTTTTTCGAGGTTAGTATACTGTGCCTCTGTCTAACAGTGACACAGAAGTGATATCCGGGGTAAACCTATGATCTCCCATCCACTCATCAAGATTCCTCTTGAAGAGAGTCAATGAGGGGCTCTGCCTAACCTGGACTGGGATTTTATTCCAGAGTGAAGGGAGCCTCTGGGTTATGAATCTGTCCCTCCAGCATGTCCTATTTATTTCAGTGCTGAGGTTCAAGTCTCTCGAGCACGTAGCTCGATGGGATTTGGATTTTTTGAGGTGCAGCATGTCCCTTAATTCCGGGTTGGACATAGCTTTTTACGTCAGGCACAGATCGCCTCTGAGCGGGCGGTATGCCACTGAGTAGAGCTGGAGTTTCTTTAACCGGGCAGCATATGGCATCTGTTTGAGCCCTTTGATCCTCTTGGTGAGGTACTTTTGGGGTCTTTCCAGTTGCTGCAGGTGTTTGGTAAGGTACATCCCAAAAGGAGCATTGTACTCGATTATGGGCCTGATGAGGGATGAGTAAAGAGGTACGATGACCTCCCCTGATCTAGATGTGAATCCCTTCATGATTAGGTGGGCTATATAAAATGTTTTTCTAACCACTTTGGCGACGTGGTTGTCAAATGAGAGATTGCTATCAACTTGGGTCCCCAGGTCCTTAATTACTTCTTCTGTACTTAATGGATTACCACCTATGTGGTAATTTGTGGGCACTTTGTTTTTACCAAAGGGGATGACTATACACTATTTTGGCATTTAGCTTGAGGCCATGGCTCTGACACCAGTTGTCTGTTTCTATGAGACCCTTTTGGAGGATGCTTGTGTCGGCTGGAGAGTCAAATATGGTGCCCAGTTTGCAGTCATCTGCGAACTTGGTCAGCCACAGTCCTTCCGTGTTGGCCTGTACCTCCGAGAAATATATACCGAACAAGAGAGGTCCCAGGACTGAGCCTTGTGGGACACCACTTGTAACTGGTTTGGAGTCTGACATGGCTCCAGCAATTCTAACCATGTGGGTTCTGTCCTTGAGCCAGTTTGCAACCCATCTAGTGACATAGGGGTTTATATTTAAGCTGGTGAACTTATCTATAATGCCTGAGTGGGGTATTGTATCGAAGGCTTTTGTGAGGTCCAGGTAGGCTGTGTGGACCACCTTCCCTTCGTCAATGGCCTTGGTGACGGTTTCAAAGAAGTCGACCAGGTTTAAGAGGCAGGATCTGCCCTTAACAAAGCTGAACTGGGTAGGATCTAGTGTCTGTAGGTCCCCAATATCTTTATTTATGAGGTCCATGATGATCCTTTCCATAGCTTTGCAGACCAAGCTAGTCAGGCTTATGGGGCGATAGTTTCCAGGGTCCGTTGAGGCACCACCTTTGTGAAGAGGGACCACTGTTGCTGTACGCCACTCTTTGGGTACATATCCTGTAGTAAGGCTGAGATTGAACAGTAGTTTTATGTTTGGGGTTACCTCTTCTTGGAGTTCATGTAGGATGCAGCCCGGGACACCGTCTGGTCCCATTGATGCTGTGTTTTTTGCTTTGGAGAGGGCGGATCTTACCTGAGCATCTGAGATGTCAGGGGGGCAGCACTCTGCTGGCATAGATATTTGCCCTTTTGGTGGGGAGGGGGGGGGGAGAAGTTTGCACTGAACCTGTCAGCTAGGATGTTGGCAATGTCTGTGGGTTCATTGTATTTTTTGTCATTTTGGACTAATTCTGAGCATATCTGGGAATTCCCACCCAGGTTCCTAACATAACTAAAGAAAGCCTTGGGATTATCCTTAGTGTTCTGTGCAATTTTTCTCTCGAAGCTGGCCTTAGACGATTTTATGAGCGCCCGTAGTTTTTTGCTAATACTGATCAGAGATGCCTTCCCTTTTTGGGATTTTGCTCTATCATGTAGTAGCTTCCTCCTTCTATTGTATAGTTTGTTTATGGCTGAGGTCCACCAGGCAGGACGTCTGCCTTTGGAGGATTGGGTCTTGGTTTTATTTGGGATTGCATGATCCATGCATTCCTGAAGGTGTTCATAGAATGTATTTATAAAGGATTCTGCGGTCTGGGCCATATTTTCCACAGGCCCGGGGGCTTTCAAGGATTCCACCTCGGTTTTGAGGAGGGTGAAATTTGCTTTAGAGAAGTTTTTCACTGTGGTTTTCTGGGCAGGGGGTGGGGTCGGGATGTGAATATCCAGTTGAATTAGTTTATGGTCTGATCTTACCAGTGAGGGATACACTACTGGTCTGGAGCATAGAGTCCCCATGTTGGTGATGATCAGGTCCAGTATGTTTTCCCCTCTTGTGGGAGTGGTAACAAGTTGTTCCCTAGCATTTGAGTTTATGAATTCTAGGAACCTTTGAGTTTATGAATTCTAGGAACCTTTGGGCTAGGGTGTTGGAGCTAGAGTAATGCTCCCAGTCTATGTTTTGGTAGTTGAAGTCGCCCAATATAATGGTGTTTGGAGAGACCTTCATATTTTCCAGTGTTCTCAGGAAGGCTGAGTGGGGTTCCTGGGTTTGGGAGGGTGGTCTGTAGCAGGCTATAAACTGGAAGGCAGTTTTACCCACTGTTAGTTGCACATGGATAGTCTCTGATGCTTCGTGCTGTGCCACCAACCTGGAGGTGTGGGTATCTTTGATGAATATTGATACTCCCCCTCCTTTTGTAGTTGGGTAGTTTTGCCATTATTGGCTCATAGATTTTGATTCCAAAAATGCCAACAACTCGTTGGAATACACATGGCAAAACAACACTTTAATACAAAATAGTAAAAATATAAAACAAGTGAGCACTTTAACAGAGTCCTCACTGCTTCCTCAGACATACTACAGTAACTGCTGCGCTTGTTTAAATCTTGATTGAATAAATAAACGTTAAAGGCATACACTATACAAACACTATATAAACAATCAATCATATAAATAGTGAAATAAAAATATATGTAAAAAAAAATGTAAAAACATGTTCTATAAAATTAGATAGTGGTAAAACTGTAAAATATATGTACAAATATTAGAAGATGTGACCAAACATAATAATCAATGTTTCAAAGCCATGTTCCTAAGAAAAGGTTTCAGTGAAACCTTACTATTTAGTCCAGGTGGTCTGTCAGCCTGAAGCCTAATTATCCATTCTTGTTCTGAGGCTTCGGTCTTGTTGTTCATGTTCCCACCTATTTTAATATACTGTATGATATGTAACACTAAAAACTTGAAGGTGTGTTTGGCTCCCTCCTTTATAACATGCATCGCTAACGCACTTGTCTCTTTTTTATTTTTAATGTCACTTACATGTTCTAGGACTCTATCTTTGAGTAGCCGATTAGTTTTGCCTACATAGTAGGCTGGACATTTTGTACAGAAACCAAAGTATACAACATTCTTACTATAACAGTCTGTATAAAAGTGTGTATCAATGCTGAACTTTCTAGTCGGGTGTGTATACTGCCCCCCTCCAAATATGAAGGGGCAGGCTGTACACCTTCTACATGGAAAGGTACCTAGCCTATCAGACCTTGCATAGTGGTCTCCATCTAACTTCTTATAGCACTACTCTCTTTTTAATGACATGTTGTTTTTGAAGGTAAACGATGGTGTAGCCCCTATAACACCTTCTAGCTCATCCACATTTAACAATATGCCCCAATTATTTTTAATTATATCACAGACTGTACGGATATTACTTGCAAATGTTAATGAAAAACGTAATACATCATTCTCTGGATTCCTGGTTACTGAGGTACTGGTGGCATAGTTACTCTGGTTATCCTGGTTGGTTCTCGTCCTATCATAATAGGGCTTGTACCTCTCTCTTCTCTCATTCTAAGCCACTTTAATTTGTTTGTCTATATCTCTGGCTTTATATCCCCTTTCAGTAAATTCATGTTTTAACAGGGTAAGTGCCTGGGACAAACTATCATCATCATTATATAGCGTCATGCATCTAACTATCTGTCCTTTGATCACATTGGTTTTAGTGTAGTTAGGATGCATACTACTACTATGTAGAACATTATTCTTTCTAATGGGTTTCCTGTACATGGAGGTATGAACATAACTGAGTGTATCTCTTGTAACTTTTACATCTAGAAACTCTATTTCTCTATTTGAGTATTTGTATGCGAAATTCAAAAAGGAGGTAATGGTATTAATGAAATTTAGAAATTGCTGCAAATTATCTTCATTATCATGCCACAACAGAAAAATATCATCAACAAAACATTTGTACCATATAATAGACTTAGCAAAAATGTTACCTGTCAAAATATTCTCAGTTTCCCATTGTACAAGTGCTAGGTTGGCTTAGCTATTGGCACAAGCAATGCCCATAGCCACACCAACCTTCTGTATATAAAACTTGTCACCAAACACAAAGATATTATTTTCTAGGATGATCTCAAGTAAGGTACAAATAAGTCAAATTTTGGTATTTTCTATCCCTTTTCTATTAAGTAGTTCCCTTACATTATCTATGCCCCAAGAATGGGGAATAACTGTGAAAAGGGACTCTACATCAAGAGTAACAAGCCAGCATTGGTCATCTATACCCTCCAAATGTACACTAAGGTCTCTCAAAAAATTTTTAGTGTCCAATAAGACAGTAGTACATTCCTTAAGTATAAGATGCAGGTTTTTCTCAACATATATTGACAGTGGTTTTGTCGCCCACCCCCGACTAGATACTATAGGTCGCATGGGTGGGCTTTCTATGTTTTTATGGGCTTTTGGTAGACCATACATAATTGGAGTCACTGGGTACTCTATATTGAAATATTCAAAAAGTGGCTCAGAAATCATGCCTGTCATTAACATATCAAACATAAAACTTGCAGTCTATCTGTAATGGCTTTAACATGAGTTGCAGAAATCTCACAATAAGTACCAGTGTTACTTAAATGTACTAACATACTTGCAATATATTTGTCTCTATCTAAAATAACAATTCCTCCACCTTTATCTGCTGGGTGTATTTCAACACTTTTAAAGCATTTTAAGTCATTTAACGCTTGTTGTTCACATTTAGATAAATTATAAAAATACATTGGTAGCTTCATTACTAAGCACACTTCTTATTTGTTTTTCACAAACATCAATGAATAAATCAATCCCAGAATTACTGGATGGAACAAAAGTACTATGTTTTTTATAAACATTATATTCATTGGATCCACCTTGAAAAATAGTTTTTAAAGTCAGTGTCCTGCCAAATAGCTTCAGTTCTTTCAGCACATTCACCAAGTCTACTCTCTGGGCAGGAACAAAACTCAAACTTCTGTTCAATAAAGTTTTTTGTGCTTCAGTCGAGGAAATGGAGGAAATATTAAAAATCAAACCTGTTTGCTTCTCTTCAGGAACTTGTTCTGGTCGTCCACACTGTGGGGTCTCCGTGTCTTGCCATACTGGCGGCGATTGCGCGACCTCCCTCATGTTGGGAAAGGTTTTTCTAACAAAAAAGTCCAGTTTGTATTCTTGAAAGAACATTCATGAATGCTGGAATCTCTAGCATTGTTTATGCAACTAACACAGGCCAGTGCTGTATTCTTTGGTTTAACAACTGGTATTTCATCATTTCTAGTTGTTGTTGTTTTTGCTGTAGCCTTAGAAGTGCTGGCACCAACACTAGTTGCAGCACGTGAAAATGGAGTTTTCAGCATCTATATGCAGTGTGCTTGCAACTGCTGTTCCTCTCTGCTCACTGCTGGTGTAGTCAAGCCCACTTCCTGGTTGTTGCCTAGGTGTTTTCTGTGTACTCCTCTCTCTGTTCCAGGAGAACACATTGCCCAGTTCAAAATCATGTAAATCTCAATGTATTTTTTTTTTAGTTTTAGCACTAGAGAGACGTTTCTCATATTGGCTAATATGTTCATGTAACTGATCAATTTTGTCAGCTATTATTTCACTAGAAAATGTGTCAAAAATGTCATTGCAAATAAGCTATATGGATATAAGTGCCTTCAATGGCAACGTTTTCACTTAGAAGCATCGCTAAGGTTTAGAATTGCACCCAGAGGTCTTAGAGTGTTAACAATGCCCAGTTATTGACATGCATATCCTGACCTTCTCAAACATTGGCAAAGTCTTAACTTAGAATGTAGTGCTAAGTATATGCAGCTTCTTATAGATTACTTCAAACCAGAAGAAGATAAGTTGCTTAAAGAAATGAATATACTGCACAATGACATTTTTGACACATTTTCTAGTGAAATAATAGCTGACAAAATTGATCAGCTACATGAACATATTAGCCAATATGAAAAACGTCTCTCTAGTGCTAAAACTAAAAAAAATACATTGAGATTTATATGATTTTGAACTTGGCAATGTGTTCTCCTGGAAAGAGAGAGGAGTACACAGGAAACACCTAGGCAACAACCAGGAAGTGGGCGTGACTACACCAGCAGTGAGCAGGGAGGAACAGCAGTTACAAGCACACTGCATATAGATGCTGAAAACTCCATTTTCAGTGACCTACAGCCCAGTAAATCATCTTCAGATGCTGCAACTAGTGTTGGTGTCAGCACTTCTAAGGCTGCAGCAAAAACAACAACTAGAAGTGATGAAATACCAGTTGTTAAACCAAAAACTACAGCACTGGACTGTGTTAGTTACAGAAACAATGCTAGAGATTCCAGCATTCATGAATGCTCTTCCAAGAATACAAATAGGACTTTTTTGTTAGAAAAACCTTTCCCAATACGAGGGAGGTCATGCAATCGTCCCCAATATGGCAAGACATGGAGACCCCACAGTGTGGATGACCAGAGCAAGTTTCTGAAGAGAAGCAAACAGGTTTGATTTTTAATATTTCCTCCATTTCCTTGACTGAAGCACAAAAAACTTTATTGAACAGAGGTTTGAGTTTTGTTCCTGCCCAGAGAGTAGACTTGGTGAATGTGCTAAAAGAACTGAAGCTATTTGGCAGGACACTGACTTTAAAAACTATTTTTCAATGTGGATCCAATGATGATAATGTTTTTGAAAAACCTAGTACTTTTGTTCCTCCCAGTAATTCTGGGATTGATTTATTCATTGATGTTTGTGAAAAACAAATAAGAAGTGTGCTTAGTAATGAAGCTACCAATGTTTTTTTTTATATTTTATCTAAATGTGACCAGTAAGCGTTAAATGACTTAAAATGCTTTAAAGGTGTTGAAATATGCCCAGCAGATAAAGGGGGAGGAATTGTTATTTTAGATAGAGACAAATATATTGCAAGTATGTTAGTACATTTAAGTAACACTGATACTTATTGTGAGATTTCTTCAACTCATGTTAAAGCCATTACAGATAGACTGCAAGTTTTTTTGTTTGATATGTTAATAACAGGCATGATTTCTAAGCCACTTTTTGAATATTTCAATAGAGAGTACCCAGTGACTCCAATTATGTATGGTCTACCAAAAGTCCATAAGAACATAGAAAGCCCACCCATGCAACCTATAGTATCTAGTCAGGGGTGGGCAATAGAACCACTGTCAATATATGTTGAGAAAAACCTGCATCCTATACTTAAGGAATGTACTACTGTGTTATTGGACACTAAAGATTTTTTGAGAGACCTTAGTGTACATTTGGAGAGTATAGATGACCAATGCTGCCTTGTTACTCTTGATGTAGAGTCCCTTTTCACAGTTATTCCCCATTCTTGGGGCATAGATATTGTAAGGGAACTACTTAATAGAAAAGGGATAGAAAATACCAAAATTTGACTTATTTGTACCTTACTTGAGGTCATCCTAGAAAATAATATCTTTGTGTTTGGTGACAAGTTTTATATACAGAAGGTTGGAGTGGCTATGGGCACTGCTTGTGCCAATAGCTAAGCCAACCTAGCACTTGTACAATGGGAAACTGAGAATATTTTGACAGGTGACGTTTTTGCTAAGTCTATTATACGGTACAAACATTTTGTTGACGATATTTTTCTGTTGTGGCATGATAACGAAGATAATTTGCAGCAATTTCTAAATTTCATTAATACCATTACCCCCTTTTTGAATTTCACATACAAATGCTCAAACAGAGAAATAGAGTTTCTAGATGTAAAAGTTACAAGAGATACACTCAGTTATGTTCATACCTCCATGTACAGGAAACCCATTAGAAAGAATAATGTTCTACATAGTAGTAGTATGCATCCTAACTACACTAAAACCAATGTGATCAAAGGACAGATAGTTAGATGCATGACGCTATATAATGATAGTTTGTCCCTGGTACTTACCCTGTTAAAACATGAATTTACTGAAAGGGGATATATAGCCAGAGATATAGACAAACAAATTAAAGTGGCTTGGAATGACAGAAGAGAGAGGTACAAGCCCTATTATGATAGGACGAGAACCAACCAGGATAACCAAAGTAACTATGCAACTAGTACCACAGTAACCAGGAATCCAGAGAATGATGCATTACGTTTTCCATTAACATTTGCAAGTAATATCAGTACAGTCTGTGATATAATTAAAAATAATTGGGGCATATTGTTAAATGTGGATGAACTAGAAGGTGTTATAGCGGCTACACCATTGTTTACCTTCAAAAACAACATGTCATTAAAAAGACAGTTGTGCTATAAGAAGTTAGATGGAGACCACTATGCAAGGTCTGATAAGCTAGGTACCTTTCCATGTGGAAGGTGTACAGCATGCCTCTTCATATTTGGAGGGGGGCAGTATACACACCCGACTAGAAAGTTCAACATTGATACACACTTTTATACAGACTGTTATAGTAAGAATGTTGTATACTTTGGTTTCTGTATAAAATGCCCAGCCTACTATGTAGGCAAAACTAATCGGCTACTCAAAGATAGAGTCCTAGAACATGTAAGGGACATTAAAAATAAAAGAGACAAGTGCGTTAATGATGCATGTTATAAAGCAGGGAGCCACACACACCTTCAAGTTTTTAGTGTTACATATACAGGATAATAAAAGAGGTGGGAGCATGAACAACAAGACCGAAGCCTCAGAACAAGAATGGATAATTAGGCTTCAGGCTGACAGACCACCTGGACTAAATAGTAAGGTTTCACTGAAACCTTTTCTTAGGAACAAGGCTTTGAAACATTGATTATTATGGTTGGTCACATCTTCTAATATTTGTACATATATTTTACAGTTTTACCACTATCTAATTTTATAGAACATGTTTTCACAGTTTTTTTACATATATTTTTAGTTCACTATTTATATGATTGATTGTTTATATAGTGTTTGTATAGTGTATGCCTTTAACCTTCATTTATTCAATCAAGACGCTTTTAACTGATTGGATATGACCTAGATGTATCATTATTTAAACAAGAGCAGCAGTTACTGTAGTATGTCTGAGTAAGCAGAGAGGACTCTGTGAAAGTGCTCACGTGTTTTATATTTTTACTATTTTGTATTAAAGTGTTGTTTTGCCGTGTGTATTCCAACGAGTTGTTGGCTTTTTTGGAATATTATACTTTTATCGTTGGTTACTTTATCCAGATTCAGGGGATCTGTGTTTCATAGATTTTGATTCCTTGCTTACTGGAAAAAATGTTGAAAACTACAAATTTAAAACACATTCGAACAAGAGGTGGTATATTATGCAAGGAATAAAATTTAATCCAATCAAGAAGGTGAATCAAAGGACAGATGCATATATGCATGGCCCTGTAAATGTGTACAAGGACACTATGGTTTGAAAACAGCCCAAAGGTATACTCAATCCATCACTGGCCAGATGCATTTTTTGAATGTGGGTTTCAATGCTGTTTCAGTGAACTTGAGTTTCAAAGGCAGACAGGTTTAGTGCTCATACTGTCTGTTTTCATTGTGAGACTGTAATGCTTGTTTAGCAAACGGCTATCAGTGCTTGCATTATAAAATTTGAAAAAGAAGTTAAAATTAAATCCAAATATCTGTATTCACTGTAAAAGTAAAGAAGAAAATAGTGTGCAGACTGACAGGTTTAGACAGTGTTTATGGTAACCAGGGAGAAATAACCAAGGAATGGGACACTGGAATGTTTAGACAGTGTTTATGGTAACCGGGGAGAAATAACCAAGGAATGGGACACTGACAGGTTTAGACAGTGTTTATGGTAACCGGGGAGACATAACCAAGGAATGGCATACTGACAGGTTTAGACAGTGTTTATGGTACCTGGGGAGAAATAACCAAGGAATGGGACACTAGATTGGCTGCTGCTGGGGGATGGAGGAGCTGCTGTGGGGGCCCCGATCCAGTACCCTGCCTAGAGCCCCATTTGACCATGATCCAGTTCTACTGAAGGGTAGTCTGGTTTCCCCACATCACCCAAAGTTACATTGCTTCAGTTCAGTGGCCACTTAGAAAATGAATGGGATTTATAAAGAAATGACTCATCTCCTATGTGAACTGTACCTGCCATGGAAATCATTGAACAGAACCACCTGCCTTTGTAATGAAAACACCACTACTTCACCCTGGTGGTATAGCATTGGTGCAATTATGTGATCTGACCAACCCACTGATCTCTAAATGTTCCCTACATTAAGTGCAATAAGGTTTATGTCCAAGGTCCCCATCCATCTTATACATATACGTGTGTGTGTGTGTGTGTGTGTGTGTGTGTGTGTGTGTGTGGGGGTGTGTGCATTTATTCTAACCTCCAAACCCAAATCAACCAGTATTTTAAAAGAATTAAAGAAAAGTAAATAAAATAAAAGAAATAAAGTAAAACATGGACAGTATCTCCCTTTCACTCCACTTAAAAACATAACTTTGTACACTTCACATGCAAAATGCAACTAAAACAACACTGTCCATTTACATCATCATCCTAGAAGTGAATTTATTATAAATAAATTAAAGCATTAAGACAAAGAAAATACTGACCACAACTAGTTAATCAGTAAAACAGACCTCATTCTACTTATGCAAGTGAACATCAGAGGTGCTGGAAGCTGCTGAAGGCGGGGGAGAAGAGGTCTAGAGGGGCATGTAATGACCTGGAAAGGGCATTTTTACTTTTTTTCTTTTACTGTTAACTGTGGTAAAAGATGCACATACATGATACGCATTTAATAACTGCATATATGGTCAACTATTGTTGTATTAAGAATAATTCCACATAAATTTCATATTAAAATGATAAATGAAACTACAGTCTCTCATCACCCCATTCCAAGTATGAATGAGAGATATATTTTCACCTGACTGCATGGCCTTTGAGTATACCATTCACAAAGACAGCCTGTGTGCTAAAAACCTGAAAGAATAAATGAAAGGAGAACAGAAGTTTTAATAGGTAACATTAAACTCCAGCTTTTGGGTGCTGTTTGAGCAATGCAACACTTAAACTACATAGTGGTGAACAACAATTGTAATTGCTATATGGCATGGACTCTATCGTTTCAGTCTGTTTCTGGCCATAGTCCAGAAAATTTAGTGTACACTTTATATTGTGAAAATAGATTTAGTGAAGACAGGTTGTCCATTTCAAAATTCAAAATAAAAATTATCCATTGAGCTGTCAGCACTATAGTCAGAAATAGACTAAAACCAGAGTTCCTGCTTCTGCTTTCTCTGCTGTGTCCAAGCATGTTGGGGACAATGAATGATGGTTTCTGTGTTTGATTAAAAGGACACACACACAGTCACACACACTTTGCTACTTAAATCTGCATTATGAGTTTTCAGTCCAACTAGTACTTCAACTTTAGAAAATAACATTGAAATAAAATACAAACTTGCATGTACACATTTTGCATTGTAGAAAAGTACAGTTGTGTAGGTAAACTTACTGTAACAGTAGATGTTCAAATGATTCCTGCTGCATTAGCCTAAGGTATATGTGTTATACCCTGAAAAGCTTCAGGGCACCTTCCAGGCACCCAAACCATTAGCTTGAGCTGAACTAGTTAAAAAGATAGGTTTAGGCAGGTTTGGGAGCCAAGACCTTCAGAGCTTTCATGCCAACTGAAAGAGGGAGGCTGGGTGAACCCTAAGAAAAGATTGCTAGGAAAAAAAAAAAAACATCCACACACTGGAACAAAAACAGACCAAAAACAAAGTGGGTGGAGGGAGGGAGTGGCTACTGCAGCAGTGATAATTCTAACATCCACTGCTATGGTAAATTTATTTATACAGCTGTACTATGTTCTTCATATTGATAATTTTCAGCAGTAGCCTGAGCTATATGGATAGATTACCATAGCTTTGAACAACTGAGAGGTGTAAGACTAAGGGTCCAGGAGACCTTGGAGAATTGTCCTAACAAAACTTGACCTATACCTGGAGAACGAAACTGGCTTGTAGTGAAAGTATGTACAGAAGACCAAGTTGCTGCTTCTAAATACAGCTAGAATTCAAAGCCATAGATGAAGCCAAAATCCTGGTAGAATATGGCTTGACCCTGCTAGGAATAGTTTTGTTGCAATGGGAATAACAAAGGTAATAGCCTGAGATATCCATTTGGAAATAGTCTGTTTTGACACAGGTTGTCCCTTTGACTTACTTTCACAATAAATAAACAACTGATCAGAAGTTCTGATAGATTCTGGAATATCAAGATAGCACCTGAACTGTCTGTGGACATCCAAGGTATGAAGTATCCTTTCTTCCTCATTTTGGGGTTCAGGGAAGAACACAGAGAGATGGATAGTTTGGCTTTAAGAAAATTTGGATACCACTTTAAGCATAAAACAAGGCTTAGTTCTCAAGGAAACCCTGTTCTGTGGAAAATGAAATGAGCTTAACGCACCATAAGCGCTTTACAACTCAGATGCTCTTTTTGCAAAGGTCAGAGCAAGCAGTAAAACTGTTTTCCATGTTAAGAACCACAAGTCAGCCAGATGAGCTGATTATAATGAAGCAAGTGTTAGCTTCTCTAACACAAAATTAATGTCCAAATGAGGAGCCACTGGTTATCTTTGTGGCCTCTTATGCAAAACCCCTTTCAAAACCTTTTGACATTGGAATGCCTTGAAAGAGGGGAATCCATGGGCAGACATGCTGAAATGGTAAAGAAATTAACCTTGATAGAGGAGTAAGACAGGCAATAGGAAAGTAACTCTCATAAATATTGTAACACAAGAGAAACACTACTCTAAATGGGTTCTGGTCATGTCTTTAGCACCAACTAGAAAACATTTTCAACTTGCTAATATACATACCTCTCAACACAATAAATCTGGACAAAGCCAGAAAGAATGGGGGACGAAGCCCCAAATATAGGGACAGATTTAAAATATTGCTCCTATAAACTTTGAAAAGTTGCTAAAATGACAGATTGTGCATTATTAAATATTTTTGAAGGATATAAAGTCTGAAACCCAAATAACTGTAATTATTTAGTGTTATTTAGTGACTTAATCCTCTGTGATTTGCCAGAAAATCACAAATTCTATGAAGAGGAGAAGATCAAAAATAAGAGGCAAAAATCTGGACATTCTGCAAAAATATGGGCAATGGATAGATAATATATGGTTTTCTAGTAGAAGGCTTTCTTGCACCTATTAGTACCTCCTGCACGTCCTCTGTTAGCAGGTGCATAAAGGGTATTATGTTCCTATCATCCAGGCAGTCAATTAAAGTTGTTTGGGATTTGGGATGCATAAAATATCCCTTTTCTTTTTTTTTAATCAAGAAAATTATTTATTAAATCATCACTTATGACATAAGCAATCATACATTTATATAAATTAAAACAAACCATGTTGACATATTTTAAGTTGCAAACATTATACATCACTCATAATCTATCCGGTCATTGTCAGTCAAACATTACAAAGATCATTCAATTCTTACCTTCCATTAAACCTCTTTCCTCCTACAAAACATTATTCTGCATGCATTGTTCCCAAAATTCCCATTTTTTTCTATATAATTTGCTCCTACCCTTTTCTAAAGATCCTACTTCCAGTTTTTTTACCTCTGTTACTATATTTACTACTTCTAGTACAGTTGGTTTAGACTTTGATTTCCATTTTCTAGTAATTGCTTTTTCGCAGCCACCAGAATTAAATTCAGCACGGCCATACTATGTCTAGCAATTCTGATTCTGTGTCGCAGCTCAAAAACTCATTTTCTTAGTTGCACCAATTTGCTCACCCATTATTTCTGATAGAATAGTCTGCATGGCATTTTAAAAGTCTGCCCAATCACTACACTCCAAAAATATGTACCTGTTTGCTTCTTTCATCCCTGTTCTTGTGTGACTAAAGCCAGTCTTTGAGGAAACTTGTAGTAATTGCCCCTGTCTGATGCCAAAAGAACGTAGAACTACTGTTGCCAGGCCGGAAGGGAATCACCATAATGATCTTGGGGGATTCCTTCTGAATCTACAGAATTGCCTTGAACATCACTGGAAAGATTGGAAAGGCATACAGCAATATTCATGTCCAAGGAAAGGAAAGAGCATCAGTCTTCAAGGCCTTCTTTCATGAAGTCCTGGAACAGAATTTTGCCAATTGATTGCTCACCAAGAAGGCAAAAAGACCTGCTTTATAAACTCCCCACAGGTGGATCAGATCTTGGAAGACATCCTGATCTAGTTTCCATTTATGAGGGTCTGCTTTCGTCCTGCCCAGTTTGTCTGCCACACAATTTTGCACTGACAGAATGTAAGAAGCAGAATGAGATTGTGCTGTAAAGCTATATCCCATGACAACATATCTAGTCTGAAAAGGGGGTAAGACCTTGTTCTCCCTTGCTTGTTTATGCACCATGTCACTGTGGTATTGTCCAGAACCACTTGAAGTAGTCCTGGGGACCAAAGGTGATTTAGAGAGCTGACTGCCTTGATAAGGGCAAGGATCTATTTTACATTTATGTGCTTGTGCTTGTCTTTGTTTTCCCAGATACGTTGCACTTTTATCCCCCTTAATACTGATCCTCAAAGTCCAAGGTGTCTGTAGTAATTGACTGTTTTGGAGCAGGAGGGGAGAGAGAGAGACCTGGATTCAGGGTATTTGATGTCTCCACCAAGTGATTGCATTTCTCCCACATTCCAGAACTGGAATCTGAAAAGATAATAGATGTTGGTCCTGGGACCAAAAAGGCCACATCTCTCAGTTGTCCAGATTTTCACAGAATGTCCAGATTTTGCTTCATATTTTTGTTATGTTAATCATAACATTTTGGTTTTCTGGTAAACCATTGTCAAATTGTTGAGGACTGAAATCAGAAAATATTAAGAGACATTTGAGTTTCAGACTTCATACCCTTCAGAAAATTCATGCTAATGCAAAACGTGAGTTTCTATCAACTTTCTAAGATTGTAAGAGCAATATTTTAAAAATATCTCTATTTTTGGGCCTTTTCCCATATTATTTATGGCTTTTTCCAGATTTCTTGCTGTAAGACATTGAGAGGTATAAAATACACTTCAGATACCATTTTATCATTGTCATGTGGACTCTAACCAGATGTATCATGAAAATCATAGATGCCATGAGACTCAGAATCCTGAGGTAGTCCCTCTGTTACCCAATAAGGGGACCCCAACAGCCACAGAAAACATTGCCATCTCCCAGTCCATAGTGGCTGTATGAGCAATACCAGAGGGGTCTGGAGGAAAAATGGAATAGATCTAAATATAGATCTATGTTTTTTGTTTTTTTTTTTTGTGGAAGAAAAGCTCTTTGCACTGAGGTTCACTTGGAATTCCAGCCTGCATAGGCAATCTCTCACCAATGAGAGTGATTCCTGATACTTTGAAAAAGAATCTGCATAAATACGTAAATTATCTAAATATGGAAAAAGGTGGACACCCTGTAGCCTGCAATGTGATATAAATGGAGCTAGACTCTTTGTGAACACTCTTGGGGCAGTGGATGGCCCAAAGGGTGAGGTAGAAAATGGATAATGTGGTCCAGACACATAAAACCTTAAGAAACATTTGAAGCCTTAATAGATAGGAATGTAATGATCAGCATCTTTTAAATCTAAGGTTACCAAAAAAATCTCAAATGGGGAAGAAGAGGTAAGAGATTGTGTTGTGAAGGCATCTTCAATTTTGGCACTATTACAAACTGGTTTAAGGAAAAAAGGTCCATAACTGATCTGCAGGCATTTTTTCTCTTTGGCATCAGAAACAGTCTTAAATGAAAACCTTTTCCACAGTGGAAAAAAGGAAATATTTCTATTACTACCCCAATAAAGCATGTGCTGTAGGACTAATGGAAACAGAATGGCTTGATCTGTTGGATGTGGAATAATTCCCTGCAAAGGAGGGACCTCTTCCCACTGCCATCTGTACCCTTTCTGAATCTGTCTCAGAACCCATTTGTCTGAAACAGCCTATTGACAAAGAGAGAAATGGAAATTCAGATTTTCTGGAAGGGATAAGAGACTGTCATGGTGGGATGGAGGACAAGGCCCCTTACATAGTCATTCTGACTTATTTGACTGTCCTTTGTTCTGGGGGGGTGCCTGTTTTCTTTTAAGGAACCTCTCCACCATTGTTTTTAATGTCTGCTTACCAGCATATTGGTGAGACTGTTTGTTTGTTTCTTGCCACGGCTGGTAAATTTAGAGAAGGAAGGATGAAAAAAATCTGAGAGATTCCCTGCATCAGCTTAACCCTCTTATTACATTTTTGGTAACCTTTGCAGCAGTGAGATCAAAATCTCTATCCAAAGGTGAATTTAAAAGCTCATTTTTACATCCTCTATGAGGTTCTGAGAATGAAGCCAGGCAAACCTCCTCAACACAGTACCAGTGGCAACCTTACTGGATGTGGTATCTACAGTTATAAACACACTTTAAATGACTAGTGACCTGAAACATGAAACACACACACACACGCACACACGCACGCATGCTGCACACATACACACACACACTCACACGCACACACACAGACACACACACACACAGCAGATTTTTCCTCACAGGAAGGAAATAAAGATAAAACATACCTCATATTTTCACAATTAGTCAAAGTAAACTTTAATATATTAGCCTGACAATTCAAAGTTCTAAAAATTAAAGTTGCAGAAGCAAACACTTTTCACCAAATGTAAAAAACTTAAAAGACTGAGTAACTTTATACATTCTATTTGCCTGTTTTAGGGGCAGCAGGCTGGGTATCAGGAAAACTGGAGGGGGTGACAGACACTTCCTCGAGATCTGACAGAACTGGGGAAATGGGTGAAGGTTCTGGAAATTCCTTCTGTAACAGCAGATACTAGGAGAAAGAAAATCATTGATGGGGATTCAGGTAACATGCTGTCCTTTGAGTCTGAATCAGAATACTGAGGGGAAAAAATGTCTGTTCCATCACATTTCTCTCTGGCTTTAATTTCTTGAATTTATTCAGCAAAAGAGGCATCCCTTTTACTCTTACCAGAAACCACCTGATAAACTGTACAAAACCCTGAAACAAATTTAATAGACTACTCCTGTCCTTTAAAACTAGAGCAGGAGAAGTTATAAGTTTAGATTTCTGTTCCTTTTTGACAGGAAAATAAAGGCAGACATGTTTTTTTAATGGCAGCATTAGCTTCCTTGGGGATAGACACAACATTCTGGTTAAGCAGGGGCACGTTTCCTGCCCCTTCTCACCACACCAGCAAAAGTAGCTCTCCCTTGTCTACTAAGGGGACCCCAAAAGCTGCAGAGGACATTGCTAACCCCCAGTCCATAGTGGCTGTATTTCCCATACCAGAGCAATCTGGGGAAAAGGAAGAATGGTCTGAGAAACTACCTTGGCCATAGCAGAGTCTCTCACCTGCATCTGAGGCAAATTATCATCCTACAGTACTGGCAAAGCCTTCTTAGTTAACTTTTTTAACACCTTTATTGACTTATCCTATAAGACATAGGCAAACATACAGTACATTTATATAAAAGAAAACAAACCATGTGAGGAACTTCTACTAGCTAAGAATTATGAGTAATGATCCATGAGATATAAGAAAATATTTATTGACAATTACTCAGATAAAAGTTTGTTGAATGAGCAGCAGTAAACAATCCAAAATATTGTTTCTGTGTGGTCAAAACTACCACACCTTCTGTGCACGGGTATATTATAATCATGTGAAGTAGCTGCTTCAAAATAAAAAAAGAGCTGGTTTCCTGATAGGATGAATTTGCACAGAAATACGTTTGTTGAGTAAAATTTGCTGAATTTGACATTGCCAGCTTTTAACTTCAAAAAAGCAATATTGCAATAAAAGAAATAGTTAATATTTTCCATGAACAACTGTGAAGGTTATATGTTAGAATAATAAAAGTTATCTGTCTACATGACATTTTTCAGAGGAGTTAAACTGCTACTGATTTTGCAGCACAGGTACAACAAAATAGAGTGTAGAGAGATAACGTTCACCATTGTAACATATAATCTTCACAGCATACCTGTCAACTGCCCAGATTTTCACAGAATGTCCAGATTTTTAGAAAAACAAAATAAAATCCACAGAACCACCACGTCAGAGTAGAATAAAATATATAGTTTAATATAAGGTTAGCACTTTCATGCTCTCCTGAGCACTTCTTCAGACCAATACAAACAAAGCTAAAACACTCCACTTAAATACTAAAAAATCATTATCACATGACCAATATTGTATTACTTAAGCAAATTGTTTCAATAAATTAATTATTTAAATAAGGTTTGTGCCTTTAAAATGGGCTTTAAAGGAACATGCCCATTCAACCCTGGATGTACATCTGCCTGTAGTTTTACTATCCACCTTGTCTCTCTCTGTTCCACTGCATTATTAACATCCTCCAATCTGATGTTTTGTTCTACCATATCCAATACCCTAAGACTAAAGGCATGAGTATCACCTCCCTTGTAAGTATGCTTAGCTAAAGCATTCCTCAAATTTTGACTCCTGATAACTTGCAAATGTTCCCTTATTCTCTCCCTTAACATTCTCACCATTTTTTCTATATAAAAACATGAGCATAGCTGACAACTAGCCAAGTAAATGACATTGGTGCTAGTGCAAGTAGCTCTAACATTCAGCCTATGCTGTTGATTTGTTACAGAATCCACAAAAACACTATTAGTATCTATAAGCTAACAAAAATTTACAATTTCCACAAGGTGTGGTTCCTCTTACAGTCTGTGGATTTTTTCCTTTTCTTTTCTCATAGCAAAGAAGTCGCTGTAATGTATGTTTGTTCCTAAACACAAAGTGTGGATGCAGTCCTACAACATTACCTATCTTAGCATTTGATAGCAAAACTGGCCAATTCTTTTTTATTATGTCACAGAAAATACTGTTGTCATTGGTATAATGCATCAGAAAACCAACGCAGTCCCTCTGACTAACACTGGCGAGTTGTCCCTGCTTTGACTCTGTCTGTCTGCTGGAGAAATATGGTCGGGCTGTGCTATCTCTTAAACATTGGACTTCTCTTGCCATACCACTTACTTCACCTTCCCTGTAACCTCTGTCTCTGAACTTTTGTGTCAATATAGTCAAATTTGATTCAAAAAGTGGTTGTAGGCTATTCAGTTTTGAAGTCCGCATCCCCTGGCCTTTTAGTACATTCTTAAATACTCTTGCTGGATGCATACTATCCCTTCTTAATGTGGTGTTTACTTAACAAGGTTTTCTGTATAGTTTAGTAGCTATACCCCCATTCTCTAACTTAAAAACCTCCACATCCAAAAAATCCATTCTTGTATATCAATATTTATATGTAAACCTAAGAAAGCGTGTCGTGGTATGTAAATGATCTACAAATTCAGAAATCAACTCCTCTGGTCCTTGTCATAATAAAAAAAAAGTCATCCACAAATCTTTTAAATAAAACAATTTGTCGGGAGAATATATTATTATCTAGAACAAATGCCCGTTCCCGTTGGGACATAACCAAATTTGCATAACTGTTTGCGCAGGGTGTGCCCATGGCTACACCCTGCTTTTGCCAATAATATGCACCATCAAAGAGAAATACATTATATTCCAGAATAATACTAACAGGGGAACAAATCAAGGCATCACTAAAGTCATTACATTCTTGTAGACACTCACAGACCATCTTAAGACCTTCTGTGTTAGGTATGCAAGTGGAAAGAGATTGTACACCCAGGGTTAGAAAAAATAGCTTATCTATATTATTAATCGCCTCTACACATAAAAACAAATCCTCTAAAAACTGTTTAGTATCATGTAAAATAGTACATGAAGCATTAACAATTGGTCTCAATTCCTACTCTACATAAATGGAGATAGACTCTGTAGCCCACCCCTTCCCCGACACTATAGGACGCACAGGTGGTTGATCCGTACGCTTATGGATTTTCAGTAAGCCATTCAGAGTGGGTACTAATGGAAGCAGAATTCTAAAATAATTAAATAAATCTAAAGTAATCATGCTTCCTGCTAAATAACCTTTCAAAATCCTATGTATCTCATTAATAATGTAGTGCACATCTTGTAACCCTATAACCACATAGACATCTCTGTCATTTCCTTCATGTGTGTTACATAGAAAACTTTATCTAAAACTATCAACGACCCATCCTTGTCTGCTGGCTGAAACACAACAAATCCCTCCACATATTCAACAAAGCTTGCCACTCATGCTTGCTCAGGTTGCAAAACTTTTTATGTGGTGGCCTGTGCAGAAAATATTCACTCACATCCTTTTCACACATACGACAAAAAGCATCTATCGCAGGATCTAAAACAGGTACAAAACTCCTAGGCTTTTTATGTATAGACTGATTTTCACTGGAACTAAACATGGTTTTTAACATCACATTTCTAGCAAATAATTTAATATCAATCAAAATGTCAGTAATCAACATTTGAGATTCTGGAATAAAGGACAAACCTTTCTTCAATACATATAGTTCAACCTCAGAAAAAGTCCTCAATGACAAATTATACACTAACTGTTCTGAGGCATGTGCCACATTTTCTTCAATGATTGATTCTGATTCTTTTCTGTATCCGATAGCTGTAGGGAGCGTTTCCGCCCTCGATTCCATAGCTGTTTGTGAGATGGAGAGTTCATATCTCTGATGGGTAGAGGCAGAGATGGAAAAAATTACTTGTTATATCCATCAACCCCATTCTTTGCTCTCACAGTTGGTTGTTGTAGCTCAATCGATGATGCTGGTGCCTCTAGGGTCACTCCAAAAGTCATAGGGACATCAGCTGCCTTGGTAGAAGCAGACAAACCAATAGATGTAGACGCTGGAATATTGACATTTGTCTCAACCAATCACATCCTTCCTAGTTGGTGTGTTGTGTCTGGCTCAACATTTGATTCCGTTTGAGATAGAGGCGAATGTGGCCAGGAGAAAACATGCCCATTAACAAAATCATTTAGATCCTTCTCTAGCTTCTGCTTCCTAGTTGGTGTGCTGTGTCTGGCTCAACATTTGAGTCTGTTTGAGATAGAGGTGAATGTGGCCAGGAGAAAACATGCCCATTAGCAAAATCATGTAGATCCTTCTCTAGCTTCTGCTTTTTTATAGCCATTAAATGATTTTGGAAGGAGAAAACCTTTTCAGTTAATTCCTCCATAGTCCACACATAAATTTCCTCTGAAACAATGGTCAAGACTCTATGTTGTCTTTGTTTTATATCAGCTATCAATGCTTGTTCCATAGAAAGAAAAACCCTAATTGATATGACTAAAACTTAAGTCCAGATTCAATTGCTGCCACTTTTTTAACAAATCTAGATAAGTATTCCCATAGGTCAGCATCCTAAGAATGCGAAGACCCCTGGGTACCACTTTATGGTGGAGACACGCTTCAAAATGAAGGCGCTGATACTGATAGTCTTTCAACTTAAAAAGATCATTCTCCAGGGCCTTAAGTTTATTTTCAAATAACACATTATCAAACACCAAACCTTCTCTTTCTGCAACTGCTGCACCTTGAGTATAGGTCAGCAGTGGATTGTATTGTATAACTGTCAGTTTTTCTAAACATGTAGAACTCACTGTTACAGTCCTTGGATTATAGTTCAGTTCAATGTTGCTCCCCTCTGCCATGGTCAACAGCAGCAACACCAACAACAATAAGGCAACGATAAAAAAGTAATCCATTGTGGATATATATATATATATATATATATATATATATATATATATATATATATATATATATATATATATATGGGTCTAGGACTAATGCTTGAATGGCCATTTCACCAAATGTGAAATGGCTGGGTATACTTATGTGAAAGTGCTTTTCACCGAAGAAGCACTTTCGCGTAAGTATGCCTGTTGTGGAGGTTGTACTACGGTGCATTCAAGGGAAAAATTCCCTTCTCCCCACTGTAGTGCAATCTCAGAGTGAGAATATTAAAGTAGGGGGGGGTGTGGGTGGCACGTCCCCCCACATGGGGGGGTGCAGGGGGCTTCCCCCCTGCATAAACACTTTTTTAGTGTTTTAAATGGTTTTTTTAATGTGCTTTAAAGAAAGTGCTTTTTCGGTAAAAGCACTATCGTTAAAGTGCGTTCGGTGAATGTGGATTCGGACTATTGAACTTTCATTCAATAGTCCTAGATCCATATATATATATATATATATATATATATATATATATATATATATATACATAGATATATAATTTTTTTTTTTTTTTTTTTTTAAGATGAGACTATTAAGGGATTATTTTTTAATTTAATTGTTATTTTTAACATGACTTTGCTCAGGTGATTACAAAGGTATAAATGTATATTTTTGAACCTTGTTATTCATTCTGAAGAAGTCCATGGTTGTATGCATCTGAAGATGAAAGTGATAAATAAAGTTTTAATTTATTCTGATTGATGTGCCTGCTTTTTATGTGATGTTCATAAATTACTTTTGGTGCCAGTCAACATATATTATAGTTTAGAGATCCAGAGTCGCAAAAGAAAAAAAAAAGAGAGCTCACAAAGATGACCTAAAAGACATCCCCAGCAAGATCAAAAATACTATAGTGCTAATCAGAATTTTGATTTTTATATATATATATATATATATATATATATATATATATATATATATATAGACCTAGGACTATTGAACGAAAGTTCAATAGTCCGAATCCACAATAACCAAACACACTTTAACAAAAGCGCTTTCACTGAAAAAGTGCTTTCGTTAAAGTCTGTTAAAAAAAAAACAACAAATCTTCTTTGCCCCCCCCCCACACCCCCACTACTTTTATATTCTCACTCCGAGGTCGCACTACAGTGGGGAAAAGGAAATTCTCCCTTAACCGCACCGTAGTGCGACTGCACAACCAGCATGCATAACCAAAAGTGCTGCTTTGGTGAACAGCACTTTCGGTTATGTATGTCTGGTGATTTCTGCTTCAGCAGAAAGTGCCGTCGAGGATCTGTATAGATCCCATATATATATATATATATATATATATATATATATATATATATATATATATATATATGTATATATATATATGTGTGTGTGTGCGTGTGTGTGTGTGTGTGTAAATATATATATATATATATATATATATATGTGTGTGTGTGTGTGTGTGTGTATACATACATATATATATATATATATATATATATATATATATAAGTCAAGGGGAGACAGCCAAAATCAAAACACATTCTTACAAACTAAATGCCTTTTTCCCACTAACGGGTACTTGTTGATTGTATTCATTCAGTCATTCAAGAGCTTACACTAAGTATACACAAACAGCCAGGTCCCTATTGGGATGTCAGAACATGTAATGCAGAGTGCCAATACTCGGAGAAAAAAGCAGAAGAGCAAATCTCAAACGTTCCTCTCTTTTAAACTTCTTTTTTGCAGGGGGGGGTCATGCCTCCCTGTGCCAACAATCTAGGGGAAAAGCACCCTACACATCTTGAACTTATATATGCTTCCAATATCACCATATCTTGGAAAAAAGGTAATGTTTCAAGAAATGGTCATCTTGAACTTAATGTATGTAAGTTCATTTTATCTCCCATTCAGTCTTCATGTTTCAGGACTCACTCTAGCAGGTCCCAACATTTCAAATGGTTACCCAAGCAACCACATATTAGTAGGTACTAGTTTAACACAACATGCTCAGAATGAGATTTGCTAAGAAAATGGATGCCATTAACTATGGTTGAGGTTAGTTTGTGGACACTAAGAGATCCTCTGCCAAGGCATGCTTAATTTTCCAGGTGCACTCCACCGGTTTTTATGCATTCTTGTATTGAAGAAAGGAATGGTCCATTCATGAAGGCTAATTCAGTACCACACTTGCATATTCCACAAAGAGAAGAGTGCAGAATCATTGATTCATCATTAATGATGAGAAGCTCATAGCAGCATCATGTCTTCTGCATAAATTGTTTAGGAATCTAGTGTATTATCATACCCTGCACTGTTTTCAATGAAGAGCTGTCTCGGCTAAAGATAAACTACCCTCCTACCTCTGTAGATTTAGTCCATTAAATCTGTTGTGCCAGAATTACATTTAGGAGGTTCAAGGCTGTATCACCGTCTTCAGTAAGGTCTAGATGAAGATTTACAGTGAGACGAATAGTTTTTTAATGGTTCTCAAAACTAAAATGATTGCTCTAAAAAGGTATTAAAACATAGGGGTGACCAGTGGTGACTACAGCTCACAGAGCAAGTGGTAACATTACAGCATAAGTTCTAACAATCTAAAACAGGCTAAAAATAAACTACCCTCCTACCTCTGTAGATTTAGTCCATTAAATCTGTTGTGCCAGAATTACATTTAGGAGGTTCAAGGCTGTATCACCGTCTTCAGTAAGGTCTAGATGAAGATTTACAGTGAGACGAATAGTTTTTTAATGGTTCTCAAAACTAAAATGATTGCTCTAAAAAGGTATTAAAACATAGGGGTGACCAGTGGTGACTACAGCTCACAGAGCAAGTGGTAACATTACAGCATAAGTTCTAACAATCTAAATACAGAAAGAGATACTGTAAAATGTTAAGCAAGCAAAGACAGAATTAAACATGCTGCTAATATATGGATTCAAAAATGGGACGGGATCAAACATTCATACATGAAAGGTATCGCCTCCAAAGTTCTGGCGCCTGGATTTAAAATAAGCAAATGACAGAACACTGTAGTTTTTCTTCAAGAATAAGCACAGAAACATTTTTTTTCTAAACACTGAAACCATGAGATATTACTGCTGACATGTTTGCAAATCTCTCAGAGGAGGGGTAAAATAATTTCCTAACCAAGATATAAACATAGTTATGACAGATTACTATGAAACTCTCAGCATACCCGCATAACCCTTTCTGTCTGATTTACAGGACAAAGCAGAAATAGACACATTTATTGATAACATTAATCTTCCTAATATCTTTGCAGATTGACATTTATTAAAAGCCTTCATCACCCATACAAAAATTTGAGAGAGCCGTAAATACACTTGGGTGAGCTGTTACAAAACATTAAGAAAGAATTAGTTCCTATACCTGACTAGAAGATCTGAAAAGAGGTAATATCCAACTTTGGCCACCTAACAAAGAAGACCACTTTCTACAGAAAGATAACTATAGCTCTGTGCCTGCTAATTGTAGGCCTGTTTGTTTTGTACCCCTAGAAGCAACTGTTTTGGCTAAAGCTTTGTCTATACACTTTGACTGCTTATTTCTCAAGTTAATCCAGTCTGTGTAATGGCATTTTATAAAATACAGACAGGAAGCACTGGGCCCAATTTGCCTATGTTTAAATGTGATACAACATTGCGTAGCAAACTACAAAATGCTCCATTTTTTTATTGACTTCAACAAAGCATTTGAGTCACTATGCTGGCATTTTATGTGGAATGTCATGGATAAATAAGAAACTGGGGAGGGGGCATATGTGATAAGTTTGTGTCCCCTACTATATGACTATTGTTTAGCCCAAGTTTGGACTAATAGGATAACAGCTAACCCAGTTACTCTTCATTTGTGAACACTACAGACATTACTAAATGTAAGTCTGCAAATTTGTTTCAAACTAGTTTGCCAAATGTTGTCTTCCATGGGTAAAAGCATAGCCATAATAATTATTACACCTTTTACCAACTTCACGTCACTTCACAAATATCTGTGGGTTGTTTTTTAACCAAAAAAAAAAGTCTCAAACATTGTTTCTCTCTTTTAAACTTCTTTTTTGCGGGGGGGGGGGGTCAAGCCTTGTATAAATCTTATACATACTTTGCAAACTCTGCCTTTCCGATATTCTCTTCTATAAATATTTGGACACTCATTCAGAAGCTAAGCAGTATAGCAGCTTGGTGATAAGCTCTCTGACTCAGAACTCCAAGTAGATTTATTGTTTGTTTTTTTTTAACGCACTTTAACGAAAGCGCTTTGTTGGTGAAAGCGGTTTCATTAGTGTGTTCAGTGATTATGGATTAGGACTATTGAACTTTCATTCAATAGTCCTAGATCCATATATATATGCCAACAAGAAAATCTGAGACACCACCTGAAATTGATTTTTCTGCTAATATCATCCAGTCAATTCCCAAATGTCAAAGCAATGTTTAACTCTTTAAACTCTAAAGAGTTAAAGAGTTAAAAATTGCTTTAACTCTTTAACTCTTTAAACTCTAAAGTTACTACTCACCATTACAGAGGCTGAGAACTCCATATTTTATTACTTTATGGTATGTGTTCCCTAAACTGACAGCCACTTGGATACATAAAACGTATTAGTTAAATTCTCTAATCATTTTACTGCCCTACACAAAGACTGTAAACAAAAAAAGGCCAATACTTCACATATTACAAAAAGAAAACTAACGTTTGAAAAAAAATGCTTACCCCACCAGCAGTATCATTCACACATTTTAAACTAATCAACAAATAGAATCCACTGCTTCTGCTGAAAGTCACACTGTCACAACAAAGAGCCATGAGCCTCATATCTACATATATTCTGGTCATATGCCACTGCTCAGGTACTATGGAACAGATTAAAGACAGGAGACAGTAAGGATACTGGACTATCCTTAGACTAAAGATAGGAGCCAATGAGGTTACTGGACTACCCTTAGATTAAGGACATGAGTCGGTAAGAATACTAGAGTACCCCTAGAACCACTTTCTGGTGCAAGATTCTGGCATTTAGTAATTACAAAAGGACGTGTTATTATAGAGCTAGTCATATGTAAGTGGGTTAAGTAGGCAACCCTCACCCTTGTAGAAATTACATTTGAATATAGGACAAGTCCAAGAGATCTGTTTGAGAAAAAGTTACATATATTTGAACAGAGATTATTTCACATTAAGCCTGAAGTAGAAATCTAGTTAGTTAGTTAAGTCTTTCGGCTTTTCCCGGTTAGGGGTCACCACAGCGGAACTCCGGTCCGCTAATGATTGGTGGTTGATTTTTACGTGCCGAGTTACCAGCCCTGATGCACAACCTTCAATGAAGATACGCCCATTCACGCATGTCTCCATGCAGAAGACGCTCTACCTGAGAATCGAACCGGACAGCGTCTTATTGTGAGGCGACAATGCTACCGCAGCACCACCACCATGGGTTGAAGTAGAAATCTAATAATTCTTAAAATATTTTTTCCTTTCCAATGAAATACATGACATTGAACTTAATATATATTTTTTTCTTTTCTGGTGATATTCATGGGATTGAACGTGTTAGTATGTCCTTTTCTTAGAAAAGAGAATGCTATTACATCCTAATATGACACTGTTCAAAAGGAACCTGGACGAGTGGATGGGGCACCGTAAATTCTTACCAGGGATAGCACCCACTACCCTCCTGAACATGGGCAGTTGCTACTAAATACAGTCCTGGGTATTGACTAGAATCTCATTGGTATTACATTGGAATGAAACAGCTAGGCTTAAAATGACCTCTGGGTCAGTAGCCTAGTAGCCTTCTATGATCCTATGACCATATGTTTCAAACCTCAGGTCAGATCTCAGTATTCTGGAACTTTTGGTTAATATGAACTGGGGGTGCTTCTGTAGTAGAAGTGTGAGAGTAACAGGGTAAATATGTTTTCTTCTTTTGGAACAGATGATTATGTATCATGTTTCTTTCCATACTTGTTAAGAGCTGAACTTGTTCCTTCTTCTATATGACGTGCTTAATAACATTTTCTAGTTTTATAAAAGTTTCACTAACGATGTACCTTGAAATATGTTTTCCTCCCACAGATGAATTGTGGCAAATTCCTCAGAGAAAAATGTCATAAATTACAATCATATTGTCTTTATTAATATAATTTCTCTTCAGAAAATACCAGTGACTTGGTAATAATGTGGACAATCTTCATTGCATCTTGGAGGTGCTGCAGTCTTACAGATCCAAGAAGGCCTTTGTAGCTAAATGACTGGGTCATGACAGCAGATAATCCTAAACCTCTATACAGGCCAGGGTATTATGCAGAGGTTCACATACTTCCATTTAAATTAAACAAATATTTTATTTATTGATAGTTTACCAGGGTGGAGGCCTGGGGAGAAAAGCTCCAGAGAGTTGAATAACATCAAATAAAACAGTAGTATAGATGTAATTAAAAAACAAATATACATACAATTTGATAGTAGAATACATAGGATGCAATAAGGCATGAGGAGACGCCAGTGATTTAATAATAAAAGAAAACATTTACAATTAAATATGACAATCAATCTATACAAAAGTATAATTAAAAAAGATGATACAAATCCACCCCCAAGAATACGGAGAAGGCAAGTGTTGAAAGGGTATAGATAAATAGTATGATGAATCTAAAGCATTTCTTGATGTAGAGCCTACAGGGAAGCTATGTGTGCATAGCCATGAGTTAGTGAGAAAGGGGACTTAAATACATGAAGGCTTAATATAGTTCTGATTGAATTTGGGACAGTGTTCCGTAGTTTGGCTATGCAGTGTCAGTACAGACTTTGTCCCATACTTTTTTTTGGTTTATAGATTTCGAGCAGTTTTTTGTCTTGGAATATGGCGGGTGATTTGGGAGATAGTGATGAAGTACTGAGGAGATAGAAGGGTAGGTAGAAGGGTTATACAGTATTTTATGGGTTAGAAGAAGTTGTATATGGGCTAGCTGATTGGATTTCTAACCAGCTGAGAGCACAAAATGCAGAGAAATGATTATCCTCATGTGGCGGGTTGGATGCAGTTTATTACAGCACTGATCTAGTTGTGATTTAAAAGAGATCTGGATATTAGCCAACATAGGTGAGCCACAAAGAAAAATGGGTAAAAGATAAGAGTTAGATAGGATGATTCTATTAGAAGGAGTAAGGAGTTTTTTGCTGTATATATGGCAGACCTAGCTTTTGATGAGTTTTTTATGCAGTATTGTATGTGAAGATCAAACTTTAAGTTGTCAGCTATAACTACTTCAATTGCTATATTGTTTAGAGAGATAATGTGGAAGTTACCTTTAGAACTGGTATGGAACTTTGCAAAATATAGTTGTAGTTTAGTCTTTTTGGGATTAAGCAAAAGTTTGTTTTGATGTAGCCACAGTTCATCTGAGTTGAAAGCATCTTGTGCCATGGATTGTGGTTTTAGTGGGCTGTCAGAAGAGCAGATGGTAGCTGGGTTATCTGCATAATGAACAGGGCAAGGTTGCTGAAAGGAGGTATACAGGTTACTGATGAAAATGTTAAAGAGCAGTGTACCAAAAATAGAGGCTTAAAGAACACCTATTTTAACTAGGAGAAAAAGAGAGAGAGAGAAGAGAGACATCTGACAAGTTTATATCTTACAGAAAGGTAGTCAGGGAACCATAGAAGAGTTGGTTTGGGAAGGCCTAGATAGGATATTTCCATCTGAAGTTTCTCATGACATGGTGTCAAGGGCTTTTGAGTGATCTAGAAAAACAGAAGAGATAAACTTTACTTGGCCTCTAGCCTTCTTGATGATGTCAGAAAGGTTGTGCAGCGTTATAGTGGTGTTATGGCCTGGTTTGAAACCTTTGAGTTAGGAGATTGTTTTGTAAAAAGGTACTAATGGGTTGCTAATGAATGCACTTTTCTAGGATCTTAGAAAGGAGACAAAAAATGGTATTTGGCCTAAAGTTAGAAATTTCATAAGAGTTACCTCCTTTATGGAGGATAATAATAAATATTTTTTTCCACAGGGCAGGGACGTGGGAGTCTCGAACAGATCTGTTAATGAGAATTGAGACTGGGTATGCAATAGAGTCTTCAGCGAGCTTAAGATAATCAGCAGGGAGATGATCGGGAGAAGGAGAGCAGGGTTTCAGTTTCTTTAGTAGCTGCCCAACATATGATATGGCAGGGAGATGATCAGGAGAAGGAGAGCAGGGTTTCAGCTTCTTTAGTAGCTGCCCAACATATGATGTGGAGACAGGTTGGAGATTAAAGGCAGGGATGTCAGGGCTAGTAGAGTTCTGAGGTTGATTAAATGGTTTGGGAAGAACTGGAGGAAAGTTAGGTTTTGAAGTCAGTATAGAAAGTGTTATATTTGGCAGTGGTTTCTGAGGGGGATAAGTCCAGATAGGACTTTTGTGAGGAAGGAAAGGCAGGTTGAAGAATTTTAATTGAGCTCCTGAATTTCTTTTGATTTATTTATATATATATATATATATATATTCTTTTGTAATTATCTTGTGCGTCTCTATGATATATATTTTTTTGTCTAAGTGAATTTGTTTCTTGGTGAGATTAGGCAACTCTTCTATAGATATAAGATTTGAAAGGTTTTATCATTGTGCCATTGTTTCCATGCTTTGTCAGATTTTTGCATGAAAAGTTTAGTTGAATGAGTCAGACAGGGGGTTTGAATAAGTTTTACTTTTTCATGTCAGGTAAAGGCAAGGGTATTTAAAGTAGTCATGAATATATTTTAGAAATTATTGATGCCTTTGTCTAGGGGTAAGATTTTGAGTAGAGACCAGTTAAAGGATTTTAGTAAATTATTGAGTGCATCAGGATGAAAGATAGAAAGATTTCAGATAGTTTTACATTGATGTTTTTTTAGCTGGTGGGTGATTTCTCTATTGAGGAATATAGGATGATGGTCACTAAGGGAATCAGGTGGTACCCCAGAATTAGCATAATTGCTCAGCTCAGAGACAAGTTTCCAGTCAAGGACAGAATCTTTATTGTTTGATTTGAGTCAAGTAGGAGAAGAGATTAGCTGTTTTAACCCATACAAGTTAAGAATAGTAGTTGGAGTGCTACATGTCAGTGTTAATGTCCCCAAGATAATGGTTTCAGTAGTAATATTTGTAATTATCCAACAAAGAATTTCTTCTAATAAGCTAAAATTATTACCTGGTGGTATGTAAAGAGTGACTATATATAGCCTCTTATGTTTATTAACACTGAGAAGAGAGATAAGAAGTTCTGCATTCTTTAAAGTTGGTAGGCTAGTTGGGTCTATATTACAACGTCAAAACGTTGTAATATCGAACACCAAATGAGTGACATGTATTCATCGAAATACATTGAAGCGATTCAATGAATACTTTACAGGGCAAAGATGTTGTTGGCCAACTGCACAGTGTTGCCCTTTTCTCCACTGTAATGGTATTTTGGAGTTGGTATATTTAGTTAGGGGGGGGGCAGAGCCCTCCACGTTGGGGGGTGTACATAGTTATGTTTGTAAGAGTGTGTATGTGTGTTTGTGCAAGCAAATTCTTTCCCTGGGAAAGAATTTGCTGTTTTGACCATTCTCACTTTAGTGCATTCGGTCTTTATGTGTTGGCAAAGAGGCGTTTGCTTAAATTCCTCTTTGGTGTTATAATAATATAGACCTGGCTAGTTTGGAGTGGTGAGAAAGTTAGACAGTCATTATGTACAATTACAAAGCCTCTCCCTTCTGTGTAGTCTTTGTCACATCAAATTATATTTTAGTCAGAATATAGAATTTCGGAATATTTTATATGGGGTTTTAGCCATGTTTTGGTAATGACAGTAATATCTGGTGAGTATTGAAGAAACCATACTTGAAGGTCTGTAACTTTGTTTAGAATACTACGAATATTAATGGGGGTATGGAGAAGTTTTGTGGGCATAAAGGAGTTAGAAGTAGAAGGTGGAATGGATTTGGCTGAGGGGGTGGGGTTTGAATGAATGTCACCACAAACATCGGTTTTGGAGAAGAGTGGAATGGGATTAGTTCTTTTTTATACAAAGTATATGAATTTATTCTAGGTTATATCAAAGTGAACTGAATGGTTAGAAGTTTTGTATTTGAAATGGTGAATAGGTTGGACATTAAATAAATTTGAGGAAATTAGTATGAAGGAGGGTTTAGCCTGAGTATAGGTAAGGTAACTGGTAGTCTGTGAGTGTGACTAAAGTAAAAGAGTACCATGGAATGTAGTAAGGTGACATAAAATGAATTGTAAAGAGGTGAAGATACAAAAAGAGGACATGGTAGATACAGATGACTGTGGATTAGTAAAAGGGATGTTGCAGTTGAATAAAAAGTAAAAGATGTTAAAGGAGAAAGGAGAAAGATAAGGGGAATAGACAGAGTGGAATTGGCTTGCTGGAGATTTCAGGTAAGCTGATCCCTTATGAAAGGAATGGAGAAAGGTAAGATTTTAATTGAGAATAGTCAGGTAGAGGAATGTAGAATATATCATGGTTTAGTAGGGTGAAACTTTAAATCAGAGGAAGTATTAGGAAGAGAATAATTAAGTAAATGATGTGTATAATAAAAAGTTTGTGGGAATTATGTTTTAGGGCAGTATTATTAAACGAATGGCAATTTTGAAGAAGGATTTGCTAAGGAGAAAGAAGTGAATATTGTATCAGGGAAAAGGAGAATAAGAAGTATAGGATGCAATGTTAGAACGATAGAGAAGAGTGAATGAAGTGAAGAGCAGTCGAAAAGAATACATGTGCTGGTAAGGACATAAGATTGCAAAGTGTTTGGGCGAATGGTTTTGGATAATGAAGAAAAAGCAAGGATTGGTGAAGCTAGTAGGAAGAGGAGGCGATAGGAATCAGGAAGGGGAGGGCATATGTGCAGTACAAATTTAGATAAAGAGGGGATGAGTGAGAATTGAAACCCTTCACAGATGGAGGTATTAGTCAAGAAAATGAAGGTAAGGGAAGGTTTTAACAGCAGCATGGGTGCTTTTCCTAATATTATAAGAGTAGCACAGTGGGACAGTGGAGCACAGAAAGTTTTAAAAAGTTGCTCATGGGTAAAAAAGTCATACATATCAAATATAATGGCTTTAACAAGCCTGAATTACACTAACACATGAAGCGTCCTTTTCCTTTAGTAGTACTGGATACAAGCTCAGTAGTACAGATGGTTTTAGCAGTGTACCTAGGTGACAGTTTATATACTGTCTAAACTGAAAAGTATGTTTTACAGCTTGCACATCCTCCTAGCAGAAGACAGATTATTTTATGTAGAATGATGGTGGCCATGGTGGTGCAGTGGTCAGCAATGTCTCCTCATAGCAAGAGGTTCTCCAGTTCAATTCTCGGCTGGGGTGCCTTCTGTGCAGAGTCTTCATGTCCTCCTTGTGGTCATGTGGGTTTCCTCTGGGTACTCCAGTTTTCTCCCACATTCCAAAGACATGCAGTAGGTGGATTGGATACTCAAAATTGGCCATAGGTGACAGTGTGTGAGTGAGTGGTGCGAATGAACTGCCAAGGCATGGATAGCCACCCGACAGTGTAAGCCTTGGCTCAAGATGATTATCACTGCAGAAGTGACACCCTGACTCCATGTGCAAAAAATGGGAAAAAGAGGTTGTGGATAGATGGATGGATGGATGTATAGACAAGAAAGACGGAGGAACAGACACCTTTCAATACTGAGTGGAAGGGGAAATCTTGTAAGCCTAGTGGCACCCAAAAGCAATGGCGTACATTCTGTCTGCACTGAGAAATATATTTTTGTGAGTTGCAAATCCTTCTAGTTGAAGATAAATAACTTTATGCAATATGATGCAGAAAGACAGAGAAACCAATGAGTTGTTGTCACAGTGGTGCAGTGGTTAACCTCTGCCTCACAGCAAGAGTTTCTCCTGTTCGATTCTCAGCTGGGATGACTGCTGTGGGGAGTCTGCATGTCCTCTTTGCATTTGCATGGGTTTCCTCTGGGTACTCTGGTTTCCTGCCACATTCCAAAGACATGCATCTGGAGTGTTTCTCCCAGGGCCTCAGCTGTAAATAGGATCTGTCCTAGTCAGACTTTCCCAGTCAACAAATGTTAAATAAATAATAAATGTTGATACTGAGTAAAACGGGCAATCTTGCAAGCCCTGAGCAGCTATGATCCTGTTTGTGTGTGGGGATAGAATATATATTTATCATTTTCTTAAATGTAAAAATATGCAGATTCCATTTTGTGGATATTTATTATATGATGCTTCCTTCCCTGTTCATGTAGAATGATGAGAGTGCCTTACCAGTGCCCATACTATCTGTATATGCCAGACGCAGTTTTTAAGCAAAAATACTAAATGTGTGTTCCCAGTAGAGTATTCACTTATTTTTACTTTTAAGTTGTTCTGTCATCATTCTGACTAGACACTGGTTTATTTGACAATCATGTTTTGACAGACTAGACAGTGAAAGCAAAACATGAAAGACAGTGCAGCCTTCCTCTCTTTCCAAAATCACGTGGAACCCTATCATATGTACTCTAACTGGAAATGAATTTAACTGTAAAGCAAAAATACATGGAAAGACAAAAGCACATTTTAAACAATTATATTTAATATAGTATACACTGAAGGAAGTGTATATTGAGTCTAATAGGTGACAATAAGAAGGTCAAAGTGAGTTCGGTCGAACCCACTTTAGTCAAAGTCTGGAGGTCAAACAGCGACAATGTCGCACCCAAAATTGTCGAAGTATGAATCTCGCCCCCATCTTGACCCATGTTAAAGCCCGTTCTGAGGTTTATGGCGAGTCATATTTCGACAATGTCGGAATTCGACTTTGTCGGTTTTGCGGAAGTGGGTCTATGATCCCATCATTCGATGGGGTCAGGTTCGACCTTCTGATGGTAAAGCGATTTTAACACCACTCAGAAATAAAATATTAATCAAAAGAATGAATTTAATCAGTTTTGCAAAATTTATTCCCTCAGATCAGAATTTAGACTGAGACCAATTTTGGTACGTAATATCATTCAAAATCCAATAACTTTGCTGCACACTTCCCTATTTTATTCATTAATAAGATCTATTTATTTTTATTAACACATCACTAGGTGCTGAGATTAATAAATATAGAGGTTCATAGGGTAGTACTAAGCTAACTGCCTTTGTGAGCCATTTTAAACCTAGCCAATTATTTCTTGTGGGGCTCAAACCCTGCACCTTGTGTTTGTAAGGCAAACACCTTAACCATTAGGCCACCCCCATGGCCTCTATTTGGTTTAAAACCATTCATCTACATATGTCATTATTTCTGTAATACCAGATCACAGCCATGTCTTATCATTTATATAATTTAGGTACTACGAAAGAATACTGCATGAGCAGAAAAACAAATTGTTGCATTAATAATATGCATGCAGAAACAGCTTAACTTATGGACCTTCTCTTGAATATAATGCCAGTAGTTTAAGGTGTATATCATTTCATCTTTTAGTTTCTTAATATTTTATGTTACACTTCACATTTTCCTGTCCTTTGCCATTGTTCCTCATCTAAACAAACCATATGAGACAGAAAGGCCAAAAGCATAAAAATGAAGAAATGTGCTTATTCTTTTGTCGTATAGCAGCTGCATTTCAGGTAACTTTCAGAAATGTCTGGAATGAATGATTAGTCTCGTTACATACCTTACCAGAATTTTCACAAAGGTTAGTAGTTGGTTGCCAAGGATCGAAGTGGTCATTGATAAATAATTTTTATTTTTGTGTTTTCCACCCCATACAGGTATTAGCTGAGATCTAATGAAGATAAAATCTTTACCGTGACTGATTTTATTTTCTCTAGTGTTACAGCAAAAACATTTGGCATGAAGCATGTCAAGTTTGTAAATATATTACTGAAGCTGAACAAAAATATTCAGGTCTATGTTCAGCAATCGAATGGATTAGACATCGAATGGCTGAACACTGAATAAGCATTGAAAGTTCAGTCACCAAACTTTCATTACATCAACAAGGTAAGTAACTAGTTGTCTAACACTTCCCTGTCTTATACACAGAAGTGTTTCAAACCCACCCAGGTGGTGGACTTCTCCTTCCACACCCCCCTTATTATATATACCAACTATAAGACTGCACTACAGTGGAGAAAAGGGGTTTAAAACATTTCTGTGTATAAATTGGGGAAGTGTTGGACAGCTAGTTATTTTCCCTGTCAATGTAATGAAAGTTCGGTGACTGAACTTTTGCTGCTTATTGTTCAATGTTCAGCCATTCGATGGCTAGCCTATTCTACGGCTGAACATAGACCTAAATATTCTACTCATTTATTTTCAGTGAAACAATTATTATGCATACACTGTGGTATAAGTCTTGAAACTGTGTGCCATGTACTTCCATGCATGAGTGAGCACACCACAACACACACACGCGCACGCACACACACACACACACACACACACACACACACACACACACCACTCTAGTTTTGCTTAAGTTTGTGTGTGTGTGTGTGTGTGTGTGTGTGTGTGTGTGTGTGTGTGTGTGTGTGTGTGTGTGTGTGTGACCAGTCTGCACAAGACTAGGCTGCAGCTATCAGTCCCATGCAAGCTAAATGTCTTTCCTGGGGAAGGTTCCCCTGCTTGGTGGTCCTGAGCATCCATCATTGCCCACAAACTGTTATTTCCATTGCCAGTTCCCACCAGCTAGTAGTCATACAGTAGGATATGCCATCTGCCTTCCCCCAGCTTGAGTTAGTGAGAAATCAGTGACTCAGTCCTTTCTCCCTGCTTGGCTTCACCAGCATCTAGGTTCATAGTCAAACCTGGGTTGACAGGGTTGCAATTAGGGCTTCATCCCTATATGCCAGAGAGCAAGTAGGAAGTCTTCCTTTTTAATTAGTCAATCACATAATTTATTAGCTCTGGTAATCTTTAAGTCATTTGTCTTCTATATGTAATAAGATTACAACAATGGATCATTATATAGATATTAGTGACTGTTTTTCTAATCATTCTGTTTCATTGTCAACAGCCTGATTTGATGATTTTGTGATCCTTTCACAAGTGCCAAAAGATTAATAATTTCAGCCCACAGTGCATATCAGTGATCATCTCAATATATTTTTTATGAGTAGAAAAAGCAATATTAATTAACAAATGCTTGCTTGGGCTTAGTAAGGAGCTCTGGTCAAAAAGTATTTGTTGCTAATGCAGAAATGTGTATTCAATGTATTCAATAGTTCTTGTGTCAGCCCTCAGAACATTGTAAAAACCAAAGCCTGTGCAGGCTGATTATGAGTGACCTGGCCATGGACACACCTGGTATTTCTTCAGCTGGGGTGAGGGTGGCTCATGCTATAGGACTACAGGACGGCAGCCCTCCAGCTATGGAAAGAAAGAAAAAGCAAAATAAAAAAATCACGAGAAAATAAAAAAATAAATAATCACGAGTCCAGGAACTCCGTGCATGCATGATTGGTGTTCCTGGAACTCACAGAACTCTGGACTGCTGTGTCAGCAGTCCAGACAGGGGGAGCGGCATCTCTTCCCTGCAGATGCCCAGAAGTCTATGCGGTGACGACCACATAGAACCGAAGACTTCTGGACTGCAAAGTCTGCAGGCTGGATCCTACTCTCATGGGGAAACCTTCCCCAGGAAAGACATTTAGCTTGCATGGGACTGATAGCTGCAGCCTACTCTTGCGGGGAAACCTCCCCTGGGAAAGACATTTAGTTTGCGCAGGACTGATAGCTCCAGATGGACTCGGGGGAAATAGATGTTTAGCTTGCATGGGACTGATACAGCTGCAGATGGACTCAGGAACTGAAACAAAAGTCAGGTAGGGTGTGTGTGTGTGTGTGTGTGTGTGTGTGTGTGTGTGTGTGTGTGTGTGTGTGTGTGTGTGTGTGTGTGTGTGTGTGTGTAATGCCCCAGTTGCTACATACTGGTGACTACAGAGAACACAGGATACATGGTGGTGGGTTGAGAATACCTCAGGCTTGTACCCTGTACCGTGGGTGTAGGTAACAAGAACCTGAATTTCCTACCCACCACCATTTGCAAAAATATTGCAGATTTTTGCCTCATATTTGTTCTGTTCTGTTCCTCATATAATCTGTGGTTTCCGTATTTTTGTTTTTTTACATAGTTGATAGTGCAGTGGTAGCATTGTTGCCTAACAGCTACAGGTTCTCTGGTTTGATTCTTGGCTGGGGTGCCTTCTGTGTGGAGTCTGCATGTCCTCCCTATGTTTGTGTGGGTTTCCTCTGGGTGCTCTGGTGTCCTCCAATCTTACAAAGGCATGTGTCTGGAGTGTTTCTCCCTGGACCGCTGCTGAAAATTGGCTTTTGTTGCAAGTCAGACTTTCCTGGTTAACAAATGTTAAATAAATAAAAATGACAGGCATTTGAATTTCAGACTTCATATTCTTCAGAAAGTACATGGTAACACAAAACCTTTTATTCTAGCAATTTTCTAAGTTTATACGATGGATATTTGAAATTTGTCCCTATTTGTGGGACTGTATTCCCCCGTTATTGGCTTCGTCCAGGTTTTATGTGCTAAGGTTGAGAGCTATGGTGAGAACTGATTTCACTGAAAATGTTTGGGGGCTGTATTCCCCCATTACTGGCTTTGTCCAGGTGTTTTTTGCTAAGAGGTTGAGAGCTATAGTGAGAAATGAATTCACTGAATATGTTTGGGGACTGTATTCTACCATTATTGGCTTTGTTCAAGTGTTTTGTGCTAAGAGGATGGCAGCTGTGGTGAGAACTGAATTCACTAAATGGTAGCCATTTAAGTTTCAGTCCTCCTCTCTTTCAGAAAACAGCTGATTTGGCATAGTGGTATGCTGCTCTGCAGTGGCAGCTCATGCTATTGGACTGCAGGACTGCAGCCCCCCCCCCCCAGCTTCCAGCTGTACAAAAAACAAAATAAAAAAAAATCCCAGAACTCCGGCATTCGGAAACTTGAATACCGACTGCTGTTCAACCAGTCCAGATGCAGAAAGAAGGCAGCAGTCTACAGATGCCCCAGAAGTCCATAGACTGGAAGGGGATTGGACTGCAAGGTCTGCAGTCTGTGCATGCTCAGAACAAACTAGAGGCAGTGCACTCATGAGAGCTTGTTCTGGGTGTGTGTGTCTGTAATGCCCCAGTTAACTATAACTGGTGGCTAGAGAGAGTAATTCAGGCCCAAACCCTCAGCCTTGGTTGCAGGCAGCAAGAGCTTGAATTCCCTACTCACCACCACTTGTGAAAAGCATTCAGATTTTTGCCTCATATTTTTGTTCTGTTCTATTCCTCATAAAATCTGTGGTTTTCTGATTTTGAATTCACTAAATAATGACAGACATTTGAATTTCAGACTTCATATTCTTCAGAAAGTACACAGTAACACAAAACATTTTATTCTAGCAATTGTCTAAGTTTATAAGATCAATATTTGAAATTTGTTCCTATTTTGGGGGCTGTATTCCCCCATTACTGGCTTTGTGCAAGTTTTTTTGTGCTAAGAAGTTGAGAGTTATGGTGAGAACTGTATTCACTGAATATGTTTGGGGGCTGTATTCCCCCATTATTGGCTTTGTGCAGGTGTTTTGAGTTAAGAGATTGAGAGCTATGGTGAGAACTGAATTCACTAAATGATAGTCATTTAAGTTTCAGTCTTCCTCTCTTTTAAGAAAGAGCTGATTTGGTATAGTGGTATGTTGCTCTGACGGTAGTGCACAGGGTCCTGGGTCCAAGACTTGGCAGTGAAATGCATGGCAGTAGCACAGCATTTTATTCTAGCAATTTTCCAAGGTTATACAAGCAATGTTTAAAATGTGTCCCTGTTTTTGGGCTTTTACCCCCCCCCCCAATAAATTTTGGCTTTTTCAAGATTTCTTATGCTCATGTACTGCAAAGTTGAGAAATACAGATGAGTGGCAAGTGGATTTTACAAGGAGCTAAGAGCTTCAGGGGAAGAGAAGTTTAGTGCTGCTTATGCTGAGTCTGCTTCCATTGTTAATAGCACAACAGGCAGTGTACTTTTTTTCAATGCAGAAGGCTGTGGGTTCTACTCCCACAGTATATAGATGCATTGCTGATACTGTACTGTGTTGTACTTTTAAATGGGGTGGATGCTGCAGTCCTGAGAATGTCCTCTTTGGCAGAGATACCTAGTAACTATCAACATGTTATCGGTTTGCCATCAATTCCCTATTGCAATATTACTAGCTTATCATTTTTTAATGTAACATGGGAAATTTATTCCTCAAGTGCAACAGGCACTTTATTTGTAGATGAAATAATGAAATATTAAGTTGTTTGCTAGCAGCAACCTCTTCATGCATTACAGATCTCTTTAATATGGAATTATTTAGATGACTTTTACTTCTGCAGAGATTATGCATATTTACTGATACTGGTGGATTGTAGAAGTTTGAGTAGACTTTTATTTTTTGATACACTGGAAATTATTAGAGTAAAACCTAACACCCTAATAATTGGCAATTTCAGCTACCCCAGCATTAACTGGGAAAACTACTCATGCACCACCTCTTGTGCTCAACGTTTTCTGGAATTCATAAATTCCAATGCCTTGGATCAACTTATTCACACACCCACCAGGGGCAGCAATATCCTAGACCTGGTCATTACCAACATGAGTAACCGTTGTTCCACACCAGAGGTCAATTCCTCATTGTTCAGATCTGACCACAAGCAAATCACCCTAGATATCCACATCCCACCATCACCCCCCATTAGGAAAACCACCATAAAATATTTCTCCAAAGCCAACTTCACACTTCTTAAGACAGAAGTGGCAAACTTCACAACACCCATGCTGATGGACAATAGAGGTATGACTGCTGAATCCTACACAAATGCACTTTATAAGCACTTACATGAGTAGCAGAACCAATATGCTATCCTCCAAAAAAAGGAAGCCAATCTGGTGGTCCCCTGCCATAAACAAACTCTACAACAGAAGAAAGAAACTGTTGCAAAAAAGAGTAAAATCCCATGATTGGAGGAACTCCTTGGTCAGCCTCAGTAAGAAGCTGAGATCCCTCATAAAATCCAAAACTAGTTACGAAAAAAAAATTGCCACTGATTCTAAAGACAACCACAAAGCATTCTATAGCTATGTCAAGAATCTCAATGGCAACATTCAGATCTGCTCTGAGTTACAGAACAATGGCAGTAAATATGCAGAACCAACTGATATTGCCAACATCCTGGCAGATAGGTTCAGTGCTAACTTTACCCCCCTCTCATCCCCTAAAGGGCCCATCTCTATACCAGAAGAATGCAAAGTTCCTCTAATCATGGCTTATAGGTAAAAAACACACTCTCCAAAGCCAAGAACACAGCATCCATGGGACCTAGCAACATCTCAGGCTGCGTTCTACAGGAACTACAGAATGAACTGGCACCCCACCTAAGTACCATGTTCAATCATAGCCTCACCTCAGGCTTTGAGCCCACTGAATGGTGTACTGCAATGGTTATCCCACTCCACAAAGGGGGAGCGATAATGGACCCCGGGAACTACCACCCCATTAGTCTGATGAGCCTAGTCTGCAAGGCTATGGAACATATCATCATGGAACTTATAAACAATGACATTGGTAATCTCCAGACTCTGGACCCCACCCAGTTTGGGTTTGTAAAAGGCAGATCATGTCTCCTAAACCTGATAGACTTCTTTGAAGTTGTCACCAAAGCCGTAGATGAAGGTAAGATGGTTCACACAGCCTATCTAGATCTTGCCAAGGCTTTCTACACCATCCCCCACTCTGGAATTATAGATAAACTCACTAAACTAGGTAAAAATCCTTATGTCACAAGATGGGTTGCCAACTGGCTCACTGACAGAACCCACACTGTGAAAGTAGCAGACTCCAAATCCAACTTTAGACCAGTGACAAGTGGAGTACCACAGGGTTCAGTCCTGCATCCTCTCCTATTTGGTATCTACTTCTCTGAAGTACAGGCTAACACAGAAGGTCTTTGGCTAATGAAGTTCATAGATGAATGCAAACTAGGAGCCATAATCAAAACTCCTAACAATGTGGACATCCTACAAAAGTGCCTCACTGAGACAGATGCCTGGTGTCAAAGCCCTGGCCTCAAGCTCAATGCCAAAAAGTGCATTGTCATCCCTTTTGGTAAAAAACTCTGTACCCATGAACTACCACATAGGCAGTAGTCTACTTAACACCAAAAGTATGAAAAGAGACCTTGGGACACAGGTGGACAGTACTCTCTCCTTTGATAATCACATAGTCACAGTAGTCAGGAAATCCTTCTGCATGGCACACCTTATCATAAAAGGTTTCTCATCTAGGAAAAAAGAGGTCATTGTTGCCCTCTACTCATCACTAATTAGACCCACTATAGAGTACAATGCCCCTTTTGGTATATACCTCTCAAGACATCTACAACAACTGGAAAGGCCACAGAAATACCTCACAAAGAGGATTACCAGCCTCAAACAGATGCCATGCACAGACCATCTCAAAAAACTCCTGCTTTATTCTGCCGCATATCGCCTACTCAGAGGCGATCTCTGCCTAACATACAAAGCTATGTTGAACCCAAAGTTGTTGGACATGCTCCACTTAAAGAAATCCCAATCCCTCTGAGCTACATGATCTAGGGACCTAAACCTTGTTACCACAATACATGAACATGCTGGAGGGATAGATTCCTGTCCCAGAGACTTCCCATACTCTGGAACAAACTACCTATCTATATCAAACAAATCTCCTCATTAGCACTCTTCAAGAAAAAGCTTGATGATTGGATGGGAGATAAGAAATTCACCCCAGGGATCACTTCTGTGGCTCTGCCCGACAGGGGCACAGGAAAATAATTTTCTTGGGTGGCAAAAGCTTTTGGCTAGGCTTATATGGGTCCTAGGGCCAATAGACTAGTACCTACCTATAAACTTATGAACCTATGATGGAAATGTTCTGAATTGGGCAGTTTTGTCATTATTGGTGCATGCATTTTATTTAATTGTTTACTGGAAAAATGTTCAAAGCAATAAATTTAAAGTACCCTCTAACAACTGTACTGTATTATACAATGAATTGCTTTGTTTAGCAGATGTCTATTTAGTTTTGTTTATGCTGTAAAATGTAAAATAAAACTTTTAAATAAAATCTAAATCATTGTAGAAGTAAAGCAGTATGCACATTACAGTGTTTATGGTAAATGGGGTGAAATAAAAAAGTAATGGGAGACTGGAATGGCTGCAGAGGGAGGCCCCATTCGACCATGATTTTGTGAGGGGGGAAGGAGGGTAAACTCAAAGACAGCCCCAGATGAACTATACCTCTCAACTATCCAGATTTTCACAGAATTAATAGATTTTTGCTTCTTATTTTTGGTTTGTTCATCATAAAGTTTGTGGTTATCTGGCAAATCATTTAGGAATGAAGACACTAAATAATGACAGACATTGAGTTTCAGACTTCACACCCTTCAGAAAAATACATGCTAAAGCAAGATGTTATTCTATCCACTGTCTAAGTTTATACAACAGCAATTTGTAGTGCTGTTTGTATGTTCCCCCAATATATTTGTCCTTGTCCAGATTTCCTGAGTTAAGAGGTTGAGAGGTACTCGCAAATAAATCGCTTTATTGAATTAGATATATCCAAACCTCTCAACTGTCCCCGACTTTGTCTCAAAATGTTGTTCTCCCCCTAATAATCCTATCGCAAAATGGCAATTTTGGAAGAAAAAGTGGAGGGTTTACAATTATAAATAACTGTAATGATCAGAGTTATAGATTACTTTAATTTCTGAAATGCATGTAGATTCTCTTATTTTGTCAACTGCTCAGCTTAACAGTACTAATATTTTTAAAAGTTTTCCTTCTTTGACAGGTTCCCAGCTGTACTGTGTGGCTATTTTATATTTTTGCATCACATTTTTGGTCCATTTTTCATAAAATTGTGGTTTTCTGACACATTAGTGGCAAATCACTAAAGACTGAAGTTAGAAAATAATGACAGACATTTGAGTTTCAGATTTCATACCGTTCAGAAAATTCATACTAATGCAAGACCTACTATTCTATTATCTGTCTAAGTTTACAAGAGCAATATTTAACAATTGTCCTCATTTTTGGGCCTTTGTCCCACTTCTATTTATGGCTTTGTCCAGATTTATTGCTCTGAGGTTGAGGGGTATGACAAATTGTCAGGGCCATCACCATCAGCCGGAGACATTTCAAATTGTGACATGCACCCCACTCCCCCATGTAGTGACTCTGGATGTGTCCAAGCAAGGAAAGGAGCAGTTATGCAGTGTAAGTGTGCAGAGTATCCCCCCATCCAAGGTAGACACAAGTACTACAGTGGCTTTTCATCTTTCCTTGATTTTGTAGAATGATCTGGTTTTCTGTCATATTTTTATACTGTTGATTTATGCTTCTTATTATTCAGAAAATGCATGTTGCACTTCCTGTTGCTCTGTGTTTAATTGGCAATGCTATAATGACCATCAGGTAAGCTTGTCTGAGATTATAAGATGCAAGTAAACTTTAATAAGCATACTGTTGAATTATCAGCATTGAAAGCCTTTTTGTTGTTGCCATGCAGAGAATATTTACATAACTAGATAACATATAAGCCTTAGGTACTGAAATGCATATGACAGTATTTGTAATAAAGGACAGGATTACAGTATTTTCAGAAGCTCATTACATCTGTTGGAGACTTGCAGTCATCTTTCAGGCTTTGCCCATAAACTAAACAGAATGCCAATCTATTGTGTGTGGTCCATAATCTGTGCAGTAATCCTTTATGCAATTTATCTTGAGCTTGTTTCTTGTTTGCTGTTTATTTTTTTACTTTGATCATCTTTTCCCCATGAAACAAGTAGATAGTTGTCAGGCAGCAGGTCTTTTTGGGTTAAGAAACATTTCTACAAGTGGAGGCATCACAGAGATTGCTACTTTCAGCATGTTACTTGGTACTTTTATAAAGCTGAATGTAAATTATAATTAGAACTGCAGTCCAAGGAGAAGTGGTTTGAGTGAGTGCTGCTTGTTTTTTTATACTTGATTTTGACTGGCATTCCAGTAATGTATTTAAAAAGTAATTTATTTTTTCATGCTCACAACCTTTTTTTTTCCCATCTAGATATTAATTAAGCTGTAGCCAATGCATTGAAATACTTTTTTTCTTCTACACTTCATTTTGTCTTGATTGGGCTCTCATAATGATGGTTTGGCACCCAGGGGAGCATATTTAATTAAAGTCCCAGTTTTTGAGGTTTTAAGTATAGTTCCACCCCTTTTGAGCTGGTCACATCCCTTCCCATTGGTCCCACCCATTGATCTGTCTCCTACAGCCCCACTTTGATTTGAAGTCATTAGCCGCCACTGTTGCTATGACTGTTTTGCACAGGGTCCTGGGTTCAAGACTTGGCAGTGAAATGTATGGTGGTAACACAGCATTTTATTCTAGCAACTTTCCAACATTATACAAGCAATGTTTAAAATGTGTTTCTGGTTTTTGGGCTTTTGCCCCCCCCCCCAATAAATTTTGGCTTTTTCCAGATTTCTTGTGATGCAAAGTTCAGAGATACAGCTGAGTGTCGAGTAGATTTTACAAGAAGCTGAGATTTGCTGGGGAACAGAAGTTTAGTGCTGCTTATGCAGAGTCTGCTTGCATTGTTAATAACACAACAGGTAGTATACTTGCTTTTGATGCAGAAGGCTGTGGGTTCTACTCCCACAGTATGGAGATGGATTGCTGATACTGTACTGTGTTGTAAAGAGGGTAGATGCTACCGTCCTTTTTGGCGAAGATACCTAGTAACTATAAACCTGTTATCAGTTTGCCATCCATTCCCTATTGCAGTATTACTAGCTTATCATTTTTTAAATGTAATATAGGCAGTGTATTCCTCAAGGGCAGCAGGCACTTTATTTGTAGATGAAATAATGAAATATAAAGTTGTTTGCTAGCAGCAACCTCTTCATTAGTTACAAATCTCTTTAATATGGAATTATTTAGATGACTTTGACTTCTTCAGAGATTGTACATATTTACTGATACTGGTGGACTGTAGAAGTTTGAGTAGACTTTATGATGGAAATGTTCTGTATTGGGCAGTTTTGTCATTATTGGTGCATGCATTTTGTTTTATTGTTTACTGGAAAAATGTTCAAAGTAATACATTTAAAACACCTTCTAACAACTGTACAGTATTGTACAAGGAATATAATTTAATACAATCAGGAAGGTGTATCAAGGAGCACATGTATGTTTCATGTGCAAGGGGCCTATGATTTGAAAACAGCCCAAAGTTAATCTTTAACCAAGAGGAGAAAACACCGAGAGAAGAAAGGAGCCACTTTTGAGATTTTAAGTATTTTTCCTCTGTTTATTTGCTAAGTTTTTCTGCATAGCCGCCTATTTTGAGCATTTTCTGGCTTGTTAAACTTGATTTCTGCATTAGTAACTGTATTTAGCCCACAACCTAGAGCTGTTTACTGAATTTCCTGTTTGCACTTATTTTTAAAATTGTTTTTTTTCTCAAAACTTGCATTTTATCTGTCTTTGGCCTAGCACTCTTGTGTGGGGTCATTTACTGCACTGTTATAACTTGTTGATACTTGTGAACCTCTGCTATCACTGAAAAAACAAAAAAACAAAAAAAATCTTGCTGTTTTCCCCACTTTTCTGAGATTTAAAAAAGTTCAGTTACAGGCTTGCTGTTCTTGAACTGTTTGTAAGTTTCTGTGAGGCCATTTTTGCTTGGGCTAAAGGGAAGTCTCTCTGTTGATCAGTGGCAGTGAAAAACATTGAGCAGCCTGCCTGCCCCTGTGGGAGTGGTTACTGACTTGAAACTGTAGTTTTATTGGCCATTTTGGGTCAATTCCAAAACTCCTTCATCTTCCTCTCTTAAAACCTGGTTGCCTCATGGTTTTGGCGTCTTTTCAGGCTTGTTGGCTGTTGGTGAAGCACCCACCAAGAGGAGAAAATGCCGAGAGAAGAAAGGAGCCACTTTTGAGATTTTAAGTATTTTTCCTCTGTTTATTTGCTAAGTTTTTCTGCATAGCCGCCTATTTTGAGCATTTTCTGGCTTGTTAAACTTGATTTCTGCATTAGTAACTGTATTTAGAGCACAACCTAGAGCTGTTTATTGAATTTCCTGTTTGCACTTAATTTTAAAATCGTTTTTTTCTCAAAACTTGCATTTTATCTGTCTTTGGCCTAGCACTCTTGTGTGGGGTCATTTACTGCACTGTTATAACTTGTTGATACTTGTGAACCTCTGCTATCTCTGAAAAAAACAAAAAAAAATCTTGCTTTTTTCCCACTTTTCTGAGATTTAAAAAAGTTCAGTTACAGGCTTGCTGTTCTTGAACTGTTTGTAAGTTTCTGTGAGGCCATTTTTTGCTTGGGCTAAAGGGAAGTCTCTCTGTTGATCAGTGGCAGTGAAAAACATTGAGCAGCCTGCCTGCCCCTGTGGGAGTGGTTACTGACTTGAAACTGTAGTTTTATTGGCCATTTTGGGTCAATTCCAAAACTCCTTCATCTTCCTCTCTTAAAACCCTCTTTTGCGCGGTTTTGCACGTTTTTCTGCATAGCGCAACAGTGGGCAGCGCCGCCTAATTGGGTTTAAACTATTCTTGGCTCCACAAAGTCTGCTCTTCACTTTTTCCCTTAGAACTGCTCTATCTCTCAATTTAAACACCATATTCTCATTCTAAAGCCCTTCACTGGTCCAATTAAGTAATCCTACAAGTTAGCACTATTAAACCATAAGCACTACTTACTCTTATACTCTCTACGATTACCCTGTCCTCTATTGGCCCATCTTAAATTCAGTTTCCCTATATTACTCTAGCATGTCCAAAGGTCAGTCAATGGTTTCCTCTCCAGTCCAGCTGGTGAATCTGGGAATTTTGAGGCAATGTTACAACAGTCTCATGTACACGGACAACCCTCTCCTCCTCCAAACAGGTTCAAATATATGTGAGAGATGCAACTATTTAGCCAAACTGGAGGCTGAGCTCTCTCATCTCAAAACTGGTGTAACCAGTCAGGAGGAGAAGGTAACCTCACACAACACAATTCCAGTATCACATAGTCCCACCACATCAGCGAACCAAACACATAAATACACAAAAACATACTCGGAGGCTCTAAATAAAAATCTACCTAAGCAACAGAGACCTCCAAAGCAGACATCCAAGCAAACGCTACCTCAAAACAAAACACACACAACACATAACCCACAAAGTCAGTGTGCCAAGCAGCCACAGCCCTTAAGGCTGAATAACACACCTGATACTCTTATAATAGGTGACTCTATTGTCAGACATACTGACGTCCCGCTCACCAGGCTGAATAAAGAGAAGGTCACGGTGAGCTGCCTGTCGGGTGCTAGGATCTGCCACATAACGCAAGCACTCAGGTCACTCCAAAGCAAATACAAATATTACTCAGTCATTGTACATGCTGGTGTGAATGACCTGAGACGTACCTCCCTGGACTACATGAAAAGAGACATAGAGGAGCTCTCTGATCATGTAGCCCAGGCTGGTATGACCCTGACCTTGAGCAGCATCTTACCCTCACCTAGAATGATGCCACAGTACAAAGACAAAATGATCGATTTTAACAATTGGCTAAAATTTTGGTGTCATTCAAAGGGGATCCAGTGTCTGTCAGCCTGGGATGACATGCTCGACAAGCCACGTTGCTTTGCTAGGGACGGCTTGCATCTGTCACCACTGGGCTTTCAGATATTGGCAAAGGCTCTTGCCACCCCCATAGTGCCTTTTTTAGGCAAGGCTCAAAAGTCAAACCCACCCCCATAGACAGCACAAGGAACAAGAAACTAAGGGTAATGCTGCTAAATGCCAGAAGTCTTAACCTCAAGATGCACGCACTCAAAGCTCTCCTCAGTATGGAGAACATTGATATCTGTGCAGTGACAGAAACCTGGTTCAAGGCTCCAGAGAGCACCCCAGCACTACCAGGCTATACCTCATATCATGCTTTTCGACCCCAAAACCCGGACCGAACCACAAAAGGAGGGGGAGTTTCCATATTTATCAAGGATATCCACACCTCCAGGTTAGTGGCATTGCACAAAGTATCGGAGACCATCCATGTGCAACTAACAGTGGGCAAGACTGCTTTTCAGTTTATAGCATCCTACAGACCACCCTCTCAAAGTCAGGAATCCCACTCGGCTTTCCTGAAAACATTGGAGAACATGAAGATCTCTCCGAACACCATTATATTGGGTGACTTCAACTACCCAAACATTGACTGGGAGCACTACTCAAGTCCCAGCACCTTAGCCCAAAGGTTCCTGGAAATTATAAACTCAAATGCTATGGAACAACTAGTCACCACTCCCACAAGAGGGGACAACATACTAGACCTGATCATTACCAACATGGGGACTCTATGCTCCACACCAGAAGTATATCCCTCATTGGTAAGATCAGACCATAAATTAATTTCACTGGCTGTCCACATCCCGACCCCACCCCAGCCCAGAAAACCACAGTGAAAAACTTCTCAAAAGCGAACTGCTCACTTCTCAAAACCGAAGTGGAATCCTTCAAGGCCCGAGGGCCAGTGGAAACTACGGCCCAAACTGCAGAATCCTATATAAACGCATTCTACGAACATCTCCAGGAATGCATGGATCATGCTATCCCAAACAAAACCAAGACCCAATCATCCAAAGGCAGGCGTCCAGTCTGGTGGACCCCTGCCATAAATAAACTGTACAACAGAGGGAGGAAGCTACTACATGATAGAGCAAAATCCCTAATAGGGAAGGCATCTCTGATCAGTACTAGCAAAAAATTATGATCCCTCATAAAATCCTCCAAGGCCAGCTTCGAGAGAAAAATTGCACAGGACACCAAAGACAATCATAAGGCTTTTTCAGTTATGTTAGAAACCTGGGATGCAACTCCCAGACTTGTTCTGAGTTGATTCTAAATGACAAAAATACACTGAACCCACAGACATCGCCAATATCCTGGCAGACAGGTTCAGTGCCAACTTCTGCGCCCTCCCCAAAAGAGCAAGTATCTATCCCAGCAGAGGGCTGCCTCCCAAATATCTCTGATGCTCAGGTGAAGGCTGCCCTCTCCAAAGCAAAAAACACTGCTTCCATGGGACCAGATGGCATCCCAGGTTGCGTCCTACATGAACTCCAAGAGGAACTAATCCCTCAAATAAAACAGCTATAGAATCTCAGCCTCACTACAGGATATGTGCCCACAGAATGGCGTACAGCAACAGTGGTCCCACTCCACAAAGGTGGAGCCTCTACAGACCCTGGAAACTATTGCCCCATAAGCCTGACTAGCTTAGTCTGCAAGGCTATGGAGAGGATCATCATGGAGCTCATAAACAAAGACATTGGGGACCTACAGACACTAGATCCTACCCAGTTCGGCTTTGTCAAGGGCAGATCCTGCCTTTTGAACCTGGTTGACCTCTTTGAAACAGTCACCAAAGCCATAGATGAAGGGAAGGTAGTCCACACAGCTTATCTGGACCTTGCAAAGGCATTTGACACAATACCCCACTCGGGCATCATAGATAAGCTATCCAGCTTAAGTATAAACCCCTATGTCACAAGATGGGTTGCAAACTGGCTCAAAGACAGAACCCACAGAGTGAGAGTTGCTGGAGCCATGTCAGACTCGAAACCGGTCACAAGTGGCATCCCACAGGGTTCTGTCCTGGGACCACTCTTGTTCGGTATATACTTTTCCGAGGTACAGGCAAATGTGGGAGGACTATGTCTCACCAAGTTCGCAGACGACTGCAAACTGGGTGCCATAATCAACTCTCCAGCTGACACAAACATCCTTCAAAAAGGTCTCACAGAGACAGATAACTGGTGCCAGCACCATGGTTTAAAGCTAAATGCCAAAAAATGTATAGTCATACCCTTTGGCAAAAACAATGTGCCCACAAATTACCACATAGGCGGAAACCCATTAAGTACGGAGAAAGTTATTAGGGACCTGGGGACCCAAGTTGATAGCAATCTCTCCTTTGAAAACCACATTGCCAAAGTGGTTAGAAAGACCTTCTACATAGCCCACCTCATCACGAAGGGTTTCACATCTAGATCAAGAGAGGTAATCGTGCCCCTTTATTCATCCCTCATCAGGCCCATCATAGAATACAATGCCCCTTTTGGGATGTACCTTACCCGACACCTGCAGCAATTAGAAAGACCCCAAAGGTATCTCACCAAGAGGATCAAGGGTCTCAAACAGATGCTATATGCTGCTCGGTTAAAAAAACTCCAGCTCTACTCAGTTGCATACCGCCTACTTCGAGGCGATCTATGCCTGACATACAAAGCTATATCAAATCCAGAATTAATGGACATGCTCCACCTCAGTAAATCTAAATCCCTTAGAGCCACATGCTCGAGGGACTTGAACCTCAGCACAGAAATAAATAGAACTTGCTGGAGGGACAGGTTCATAACCCAGAGGCTCCCTTCGCTTTGGAATAGAATTCCAGTTCATGTGAGGCAGAGCACCTCACTGAATCTTTTCAAGAAGAATCTCGATAGGTGGATGGGGGATCGTAGGTTTGTCCCAGGGATTACTCCCGTGTCACTATTAGACAGAGGCACAGTAAACTAAACCTTAAAAAGGGCACAGTATACTCAAATCAAGGGGTGGTGTAAGCCATACAGAATCGGGCTAGGCTTATAATTGCCCCAGGGCAGATAGCCTAGTATGAACCTATGAACCTATGAACCTATGAACCTTTATCTGCCACTGGCAAAATTTTTTTTTTTGAATGTGGGTTTCAATACTGTTTCAATGAATGTGAGTTTCAAGGGCAGAGAAGTTTTAATGCTAAGTCTATTTTCACTGTGAGACTGCATTGCTTTGTTTAGCAGATGTCTATTAGTGTTTGTGCTGTAAAATGCAAAATAAAACTTTCAAATGAAATCCAAATCATCACAGAAGTAAAGCAGTATGCACATTACAGTGTTTATGGTAAATGGGGCGAAATAACCAAGGAGTGGAACATTGGAATAGCTGCAGGTGGGAGGCTCCATTCAACCATGATTTTGTGAGGGAGGAAGGGCAGCAAACTCAAAGACAACCACAGCTGAATTATACCTCTCAACTGTCCAGATTTTTGCAGAATGAATAGATTTTTGCTTCTTATTTTTGGTTTGTTAATCATAAAATTTTTGTGTTTTTTTTTGGCAAATCATTTAGGAATGAAGTCATTAAATAATGACAGACATTGAGTTTCAGACTTCATGACCTTCAGAAAAATGCATGCTAAAGCAAGACCTGTTATTCTATCAACTATCTAAGTTTATACAAGAGCAAATTTTAGTACTGTTTGTATGCTCCCCCAACATATTTGGCCTTGTCCAGATTTCCTGCATTAAGAAGTTGAGAGGTACGTGCAAATAAATCACTTCATAGAATTAGGAATATCCAAATCTCTCAACTGTCCCCAATTTCGGTTCAAAATGTTGTTCTCCCTCTAATAATCCCATCGCAAAATGGCAATTTTGGAAGAAAACGTGGAGGGTTTACAATTATAAATAACTGTAATGATCAGAGTTATAGATTACTTTTATTTCAGAAATGCATGTAGATTCTCTTATTTTGTCAGCTGCTCAAGTTAACAGTACTAATATTAAAAAAGTGTCCCTTTTTTGACAGGTTCCCAATGGTATTATGTGGCAATTTCATATTTTTGCATCACATTTTTGGTCAGTTTTTCAAGAAATTGTGGTTTTCTGGCAAATTAGTGGCAAATCATTAGAGACTGAAGTTAGAAAATAATGACAGACATTTCAGTTTCAGATTTCATACCTATCAGAAAATTCATACTAATGCAAGACCTACTACTATTCTAATATCTTTCAAAGTTTATAAGAGCAATATTTAAAAATTGTCCTTATTTTTGTCCGTTGTCCCACTTCTATGTATGGCTTTCTCCAGATTTCTTGCTCTGAGGTTGCGAGGTATGAGTGTCAGAGCCATCACCATCAGTCAGAGACATTTCAAATTGTGACATACTTGTTGCACCCCACTCCCCCACGTAGTGACTCTGGATGTGTCCAAGCAAGGTAAGGAGCAGTTATGCAGTGTTAGTGTGCAGAGTATTCCCCCATCCAAGGTAGATACAAGTACAACAGTGGCTTTTCATTTGTCCTTGATTTTTGCAGAATGTTCGGATTTTCTGTCATATTTTTATACTGTTGATTTATGCTTCTTATTATTCAGAAAATGCATGCTGTCGCAGTGCCCTGTTGCTCTGTGTTTAGGTAGCAATGCTTTAATGATCATCAGGTAAGCTTGTTTGAGATTATAAGATGTAAGTAAAAGTAAAGTATTTCAGCTTTTCCCGGTTAGGGATCGCCAAAGCAGAACTCCGGTCTGCTAATGATTGGCAGTGGATTTTTATGGTGCCGAGTTACCAGCCTGATGCCCAGCCTTCAAAGAAGACACACCCATTCATGCACGCACCTACCCGCATGTCTTCAAACATCACTCGACCGCAGGGAGGACATCCAGAATCCACACAGAAGGCGCTCCAGCAGAGAATCGAATGGGAGAACCTCTTGCTGTGAGGCGACAATGCTAACCACTGCACCACTGCGGCCTAACTGAGATTGTAAGATGGAAGTAATCTTTAATAAGCATACTGTTAAAGAATTACCAACACTGAAAGCCTTTTTGTTGTTGCCATGCAGAGAATATTTACATAACTAGATAACGCATAAGCCTTAGGTATTGAAATGCATATGACAGTATTTGTAATAAAGGACAGGATTACAGTATTTTCAGAAGCTCATTACATTTGTTGGAGACTTGCAGTCATCTTTGCAGGCTTTTTCCGTAAACTAAACAGAATGCCAATCTATCATGTGTGGTCCATAACCTGTGCAGTAATCCTTTAAGCAATTTATCTTCAACTTGTTTCTTGTTTGCTGTTCATTTTTTTACTTTGATCATGTTTTCCCCATGAAACAATTAGATAGTTTCAGGCATCAGGTCTTCTTTGGATAAGAAACATTTTTACAAGTGGGGGTATCACAGAGATTGCTACTATCAGCATGTTACTTGGTACTTTTATAAAGCTGAATATAAATTATAATTAGAACTGCAGTGCAAGGAGAAGTGGTTTGAGTTGAGTGCTGCTTTTTTTTTATACTTGATTTTGACTGGCATTCCAGTAATGTATTTAAAAAGTAACTTATTTTTTCATGCCTCACAACCTTTTTGTTTCCATCTAGATGTTAAGTAAGCTGTCATGTAGCCAATGCATTGAAATTTTGTCTTGATTGGACTCTCGTAATGACGGTTTGACACCCAGGGCAGTGTATTTAATTAAAGTTCCAGTTGTTGTGGATTTGAGCAAAGCTCCACCCCTTAGTTGGTCACACCCCTTCCCATTGGCCCCACCCATTCAGCTGTCTCCTGCAGCCCCCCTTTAATTTGAAGTCACCAGCCGCCACATGTGCTCATCACAAATAGTTTATTTACTCTAGCAACTGAAATAGATTATAGAAGGTGTGCATCTTTTTTATTTGATTGTTTATATCACATGATCACTGAGATGTCAGATATTTCAGTCAGTCCATTTATGCTCATAAAGTATGCATGACATATTTTGCATTTAAAGTAAATGAGTCTTGACTTATTGCATAGAATGCTATCTGACAGCAGAAACACATATAGAGGACTTTAATGCCTAGGATTCAATGACCATGCTTGAGAGATTTACTACTACTGCAAGAGTCATTTCTCATATAGAAATGAAGTAGGAGCTTCTGACTAACTTAAAGCATGAGCCCAAGGTAGCCAGTGGCTATCCACATGTTTATGAGAACATCCAGGTAGGAAATGTATATGTGTCAAGTAAATTACATGGATTCTGATCCTTTGCCATTTTGAACATACAGAGTTCTGTATTTGAAAGCTGTTAATCTGATCTGGTGATCTGGTGACTTTCTGTACAGCCATGATGCATTTTGTTTTTTTGTTTGTTTTTTGGGGGGGTTTTTTGTTTTTTGTTTTTTTTTTTTTTTGTTTTTTTTTTGTCATTTTTGGGTTCTCAGTTTTCTAGATAGCTCATAAATCCTGCCATTTTGTAACCCCATAAGCTCATTTGGTCAATCTCAGGGGTAACATCCTATCAGCCCATTCATTCCCCTGAGAGGTAAATGTCACTCAAAGAGGGTGGTATTGTCATATGGTCTAGAATGTAGGGCTGTTTTGTTTATGCACCAAATGCCTTCCCCTTCCTGCAGTTGTGACTTCTACAAATGAATGTTCCAATGAGTGTTCTTGGTTCCACACATGCTAACCCCCAGTTATGCAGGAAATCACTAGTGACAGCATCATTGTAACTTCCTCCCAGTGGACAAGCCACAGCCCCTCCACTCAATGTGGGTGAGTCAACAATTGCCAATTCCCTCCCACCTCTCAAGTGTCAGCTCCTCCATCATAGGGCTACTAGTCAAAAGACCTTTGTCCTTTTCTGTTAGTGGAGTTAGTTGATCATAATGTATGTGTTCTGTGTGTTGTATAGTCATTGAGGTGAGCCTGTCCTAGCTCCGGAGAGATCCTTACTGTTATAGAAAAACTGGATTCTTCCACACCTCACTACATCACATGTATGTAGTTATAAACATCTATGGCAATGCCATCTTAGAATGAAAAATGCAGGGTAATTGAAAACCACTGATTCGGTCACCTTAGAGTTCCCAAACATAATTGCATAAGAACTGTTTATGGGATAAACATTGTGCACTCATCAGAAGATTTTTTTTCTAAGATGTCCAAAGTTTGTTTTATTGTTATTTCTTATTTCTTTAATGTCTAAGTCTGTGACATAACTGACTGTTTTTATTTTAGTCTTTAAGTATTTCAAAATGATGTTACTTGTTATTTTTTATTTATAGGAAGCCTTCTTTACAGTTTTCTTCTCATGTACAGTTTGCAAAATGCACTCTTTGCCATAAAAAACAATAAGGGCATATGCAAATAAAATATAACTGCATACATAATGAGAAGTATATAATTTGAAATCACTCTGTTGGCAGAATTTGAAGTAGGTTGTGAGAATGTAGAATAACAAAACAGGAAATGGATAGCAATGTTCAATTATCATGCAAAGATGATGAATAAAATTAGAGAGGACATGCTTGAAAGCATTACTTTCTGGCAAGAGACAGTATATGAAATATTTTTATTTTATTTATATTTTGTTGACAGGGTTAGCCCTCCTGGACAGAGAAAATTTTCAGAGGTGATCCAGATTAAAAACCACATAAAAATAAAAATAGTTAGATCCAAAACAGTCAGCCTCAGAGCATTGTCAAACAGAATGATGAACTACAGATATATGAAGAAATAGTCTCTCACAATAGTGTAGGAATGCAAAGAATTCAGTATGTATTTACTGAGATGTGAACTTAAACAGCTAACTGACCATAAGCCAGTGAGACTTATTTTCTATAATCATAGACCCAAGACTTCACTCAGGATAAAAAGTGGTCATTAAGAATTCAGTCATAAAAATCAAGACAGTAATATAAGAAAGCTACTAACAGCAAGTGGAAGGAATAACTCTGATGAGGCATGTTGTTCTCAAAGTACGAACAATGAAAGAGATAAAAGAGGAAACTAAAAGCAGCTCTGTTTTACAGAAGTTTAAAGACTAGTTCTTTAGCAATGCATAGCACAAAATCAAATCTGATGACCCAAAGACAGAGCATGTGAAGCTGTATGAATAGGGTGAGGAAGAAATGACTCCAGCAGATAACAGCAAACACTTTAAAAACTGAACCAGATTAATCACCCCTAAAATCATACGAACAAAATGCATTTGGACTGCTCTTGCAGAACATTTAGGAATTGTCAAAACAAAATCCATAGTACATGAAAAAGTATCCAAGGATTCATGCATGAGATGGCCTTGTATGAGCTCACATTAAAAAGGCCTTGCTCCCATGACAGGGCACTTTGCAATTCAATGACATATTAGCTGCCATGAGGAAAGACCTTATTATTGGCTAATTTACATGTGTCTGAATTGCAGTTATTACAGTGATGTGCATATCATTGCTGATCTACGAGTCTCAGTAGTTGACTGCTGCAACCACATCATGTAGCCATAGGCATCCTCACTTCATCAATCATTCTCCCACATACACATGTACACATTCAAACACAAACACACAGACACACTGCAACCCCATACCTGTCCCTAAGTTTAAGTGTCGTTAAAGCACATGACCTTAGAGTACTCCCTTTTAAATAGTATTTTCTCCCACCCACCAGTCCTTGTACTGCTGTTGGGGCCATTATGGCAAAAGTGTAGTATCCCAGATGACCTGCGCTTCTCCTCAGTCCTTGATCCTCCTACTGCTGTGGGTGCCATTATGGCACAGGGGTTTATAGTAATCCCGGGTGTCTCATGGTTACCCCCACCCCCCAGTGCTTGCACTCCTTGTAATTCCAGTAAATGAACACAGCCTTCTGGCTGTGTTCACTACAGTGGCATGGTGGGACCATCTGAATCATTTCATGAATCGCTTGTTGTGTAGATGCTTTCCTGGAGACAGTTCTGTGATTGAGTGCACATGTTAATTAACATATCCCTCTCCCCTTGACTGTCTCATTAGCATACAGCATGACCACAGGGCCAGCCCTGTGTGGTGCTGCACAACTTTGTGCTAGAGTACAGTGCCACACAGTGTTAGGCTGTCTCTGAATTCAAAATGGTTACAGCAATGTGCACACGAGGTGCAGTAACCTTTATGAATTCCATGGTGAACCTGTTCAAGTCATACTTAAAAAATTGTGTAGTGTCAAACTAACAGAAAGAGTGTTTTTTTCTGTTTGAAATTGTACATTCTACTTCTTTAAGTGTCATAATCTCAGTGACACAATATTCTCCATATATGGACTATTCGAAGACGTAAGTTCAGACAATGGTCAACATTTCAACGACATGGAGCTCAGGCAATACTGTCATAGCCAAGGTGCTCCCTACAGAAGTATAATCCCTATATGACCACAACAGGAGCGGCCTTAGGTCAACTGGTGCCCTAGGCAAAAGGGCTCCACGATGCCCCCCACCACACCACCCAGTGCCCCCATCCTGGTCTAACTACATTAAATAAATACTGGAAAAGCATCCCTGTTAGAGTGGCACCTTAGGCGGATGCCTAGTTGGCCTATGCCTAAGGCCGGCTATGGGCCACAAGTTAGTATGATATTTGAAAGACTGATGCAAAATGTTACCATAGCAGCCACAGTATCCAGAACCAAATTACAACTCTGTATTTCTAACTATGTTGCAGTCATCTCTTTTCAATTAAAGCATTTTTCTAATATATTATGCATTTCAATTGATGTATCTGTACTCAGCATTGTATTTTGTCATATTATTTTACTTTGAGTATTTTACCTGTTTAGCTATTTTAGCTGTTGAGTGATCTTACTGCTATAGGAAAGCAGCTTTTTTTTCCTATGAACCCCCACACACACACACACACACACACACACACACGCAACATGTGTAGTCATAGACCTTGAAATCTGTACTGATAATGGCATTGTAAATGAAAAGTAGTGATTCGGTCTCCTTATAATTCCCAGACATTGCAATCACTTGGGCTGTAAGTCCATAATATCTTCTTTAGAGTCCTGGAAAGTAATTATTTCCTGCTACATCATTCCATTGTCCAATACAGGAGAAGTAAGAAGTTTAGGTTTCCATCTGATTAGAAGAAAAAAGTAAGGAGGAAACAAACCTAGCTGCTTTTAAAGGCATACAAACATGGGGTATCATGACTATAAACACTACCTAAGTGCTTTTGGAAAATAAAGTTCTACGTTCTGTAATGTAAGCCTCTTGTCAGCACTGAATTTTCTCTCTAAATATCATATTTGTTCTATGGATTGGTTTAGTCATGCAGTTTTGCCAGCTTTTTTCTTCTCTTTCAGGGTACTTTGTTTTTATACATTTAGAAAAGGTATGTGCAGATTCAGCGTGATTAACTTGCTCTATCCATTTTGTCAACCTCTGAACACATGCACACATATGCACACTATACACACACCTTTACTGCTGGTAAAGCTATAGTAACGCCAGGAAAACTGGAAAAATGGTTGCAAAGAAAAGGCAATCTGATCAAATTAAGAAGGGCAAGATGAGAAAAAGAATAGGATGTCGTGGACAAATTAGTGAAGAACCAATAGGATGCTTTCATTTTTCCAATAAATAAATATAATTTGGAACAAAAGTCAAGAGTGAGTCTGAAAACAAGGGAATTACATACTTGATACTAATATCCTGTTAGGGTGAATAAATGAGACGGAGTATCATTTCCTCTGTGTTGCAGCCACACTGAATTGGTTATTTTGCTAAGAAGAAGTGACAGCCAGGTGGGTAAGCTCTATTTCCTAGAAGATTCAGATGGGTTCTGGCTGTGTATCTTTTATACCCTGTTGTCTTTTTCAGTACTACTCACACTGATTATAACCATAAAGCATGTTGTAAACATTGTGTAATTTAATTTTGGCTGAAGAAGTTTTCCTTGAATCATTCTCTAAAGTATAAGCTAGAGTTACTTTCCAAGACATCAGAACTATGGATCAAACAGTGATAAGACAATAGCAATATGGTGTTTACTATTCTGAGTGGAATCTGATGCCAGTCTTTAGCAAACAAAACTTCAGGGAAACTGTACTGTTGAACATGAAATGTGGTTAGTGTGACCTGCTACCATAAGAGGTAAATTGTAGAGCATTTCCAGGGTATGTGTTGAATTCTACATATAACAAACAAACATTTCTTCTATAATGTCAATATTATGCAAGTAGCTGTAAAAAATGCTAAGTTATGGGTCCTGCATTGTTTACACTGCACACCAAAAAGGCATCAAAAGCAATGCCTCACATCTGGATTCTCTCATTTGGAAAATATACAATATCTCCTGTGCAGGACTAATTACTGAAGTTTTCTTGTTGTGTAATTACCTTAGATGTATGCACCATTTTGACAATGAAATATAGGAAATCTGTTTTAAAATGGGGTGCTGCATGTTAATCTGAATGGGACTACCAATGCTGGAAATCTTTGTAAATGTGAGAGTATCCTCTGCTGTATTTAATGAAGGATAGACTTCATTTCCATATTTAAACAATTGCTATGCATTGTAGAAGAATTCCCACTTTCCTAAATCAGGATAGAGAGAGAATTTCCTTCCCATATATAAGTTAGGAATTTATACAATAACTGCCCTACAGACGTTCATGAGTGCATTTAAAGTAATGGCTCTCACCTTACAGTGCATTATAAATATGTTAAAGGTAATGTATTTAAGCGACTGAAATACTGAGAGATGAGAAGAACATTTTCTTCAATGCATAATTCCAAAACCTGGATCTGTTTTCACTGTGTGCATTGTATTAGCCAGCTAGTAAGGCTTTGTAGGAAGTTCCAAAATCCACTTTTTTTAGGAATCCCAAACTCCTATACTCAAGGGCTGCCATCTAACCAGTTTAGACCTTAACTTTGATTGTGATGGAAAATAATTGCTGCATGCATATCTACATGGTGACATCCCAGATGAAAAAATGATACAGACCAATCAAACATTTAGTAGATAGATACACTAATGGAAATTGAAATTCATAAGGATTTACTAATTTTCTAAAACTGATGAGATAACTGAAATAATTTTGTGGTAATATAAATGGAATAAAATCCCACCCACTTACATTTCAACACAGGTCTTAGACTTACAGAGAAATGTTAAGCATCAGTGAATTGGGACTAATAAAACTTAAGAATGAGTCTAGTCTAAGACTAATTAACTAAGGGGATGGAGACACCCTGAAGGTTCCCAAAACAACAGAAAACTCAAAAGAGTAAATTCCACTCATTCCCACTGCTGCAGTAGCCTTTAGGTTGGATCCCCTTCAGAATGCCGAAATTCAAAACTTCGAAACCCATATGATCGCAGACCATATGTTTGAAGTTTTGAAATACCGACATTCTGAATGGGAAATCACATACAGTGCAGACCGGGAGATTTCCCTTGTTCTCGCTGTAGTGCGATCTCGGAGTTGGTATATTTAAGTAGGGGGGTGTGGGGGTGCAGTTTAATGTGCGTCTTTTCATTTTTACGGGTCTAGTTTACATTTTCGAACATTCAAATGTTCGATCATATGGTCTCGGCCATATGAATTTCGAACATTTGAGTGTTCGGTTATGTGAAGTAGACCCTTTAGGCTATATGGGTTGTTTCCTCCCCAGGAAAAGACCATCCAATTTCAAAAAGTTCTGGCTCCCTCTCTCACTTCCACCCTGACTGCTGATTGGACAACCCTGAGAAGAGAAAGTCAGTAGTCAGAGTGGAAAACCTTCAGTACTTTTTTGTCTCCTTGTATAGAAGCTGCTCAGAGACATTACAGGACAGCATCTGGTACTTCAGCAACATTTCCATGGCAGATAAGTTCCCATGGGGATGCCTTCCACATAAAAAATATTTATTTATTATAGATATTTATTTTGGGGAAAAGTGCTTTTTACTTTATTTTCTTTAGTGCATGCTTAATTTTAAAAATGTTTTGATTACTATGATTCTAATGCATTTTCTACCCTTTGAGTTTAGGTCATGGCTGAAATACAACAGTAGGCTAGCCCAGTTACCTGATGAAATAGTTTCAAATCAATTAAATAAACAAATAAATGGTAATGTTTGCTGTTTTATCCAGTTGCAGATTTCAATTGTTTTGCTACTGACAAGTGACTATCAACTTAATTTTAGGAATTAGGCCTGATACTGTGTGGATCTTTCATGGCAGGTGAAGATGGTGGTGGAACTATATGTGATATGCCTATACATTTTTAGTGGGCTTTTGCAAGGCCCTCTTTTGATGTGTGTTCACACTACACCATGCATGTAACTGCACACTACCTGGTTTGTCTTGAAGTACAACTACTCCATATTCAGTTTACATATCTTAACGTATATGCAGGGGCAGACTGTTGCTGGCTGGCTGTTGCATGGCTAATAGGAAATGCTTAGGGGATTGTATGTATTGTTCTAATGGCTCACCATATAGGTTCATAGGTAAGTATTAGGCTAGCTGTCCTTGTCAGCCATTTTAAGCATAGCCAGTTTCCCTTTTTGTGCTCAAATGAACCTATCCCATTTGGTTAGAGATTGGTCCTACCCATCCCATAGCCAATAATTATATATTATCCCTAATGATAATGACTGGGATTATACCATAGATAAACTGCAGAGAACCATGCATGGGACAAAGTATTTAGGAGCTGCATCTGTCTGTTAGTAGTACAGGGGCAGTCCTGGGGTTAATTTCCTGTTTCTATCTATAGATCCAAGGTGCACTTGACTATGGACAAAGATGAACTTTGTTTTATGTGGATGGGGAGTCTGTTTCAGAGCAGCAGTATCCTCTGCGAGATATAGTTGTTCCCTCAAACCATTCTGTTGATGTTGAAGAAGATGTTTGGAGCCCCAAACTGAGTATTTCCGATGATATTTGACTTGCTGATGTGCAGTAGATCCATCAGTATTGGGTCAGAGGATGCCTTGCACGCCAGACACACGAAACCTCTTAGCAGTTTACAGGATTCCTAGTATAGCAACTGGGCTTTGAGTCAGTCCATGTAGGACATGTTGGTTAGGCCTTGTATCCTTTTAGTAATATAACACTGTGGATGCTCCAGTTGTTGCATGTGTCTAGACAGATACATGCCAAAGGGGGCATCATATCCAGTGACTGTCCTACTGAAGGCTGATTAAAGGGGAACAATGACAGCTCTAGATCTAGATGCAATCCTTTTATTTATAGGCCCTGCAATTTAGGATTTTTTACAGCAATAGGTACATGTTGGACAAAAGTTAGTTCACTGTTCACAGAAGTTCCCAAATCCTGAACAAGTAGGTCAAGCTCTTGGGGGTGTATTGTTAATGAGGTAGTTCCCTGTGATAGATGACTTCCCAAAGGATAAAATAATGCATTTTTTGGCATTTAGTTTCAGTCCATAACTGGTACTAAAATCACTGACTGAAACTAGATGCAGTTTTGGCATTTAGTTACAGTCCATAATACTAGTTTCAGTTATTTATTTTGGACAGAACTTACTGCAGGATGGCTAAGTCATTTAGGGATTTAATGACTGTTCCTAGCTTGCAGTAATCTCCAAACTTAGTCAGTCAGAGCCTTTTGGGGCTGGCTTTTATTTCAGAGAAATAGATGCCAAACAGGAGAGGGCCCAGCACAGATCCCAAGGGGACTCCACTGGTGACTTCCCCTGTTTTGATTTCTTGCATCCTATCTATGAGCCTGTTGGCAATCCAGATGGTAACATATAGGTTCATAGGTTCATACTAGGCCATCTGCCCTAGGGCATTTATAAGCCTAGCCAGAATGGGTTTGGCTTTCGCCACCCATTTTAAATTTATTTTGCTATGCCCTTTTTTGAGGTTAGTATACTGTGCCTCTGTCTATAAGCCTAGCCAGAATGTGTTTGGCTTTCGCCACCCATTTTAAATTTATTTTGCTATGCCCTTTTTCGAGGTTAGTATACTGTGCCTCTGTCTAACAGTGACACAGAAGTGATACCCGGGGTAAACCTATGATCTCCCATTCACTCATCAAGATTCCCCTTGAAGAGAGTCAATGAGGGACTCTGCCTAACCTGGACTGGGATTTTATTTCAGAGTGAAGGGAGCCTCTGGGTTATGAATCTGTCCCTCCAGCATGTCCTATTTATTTCAGTGCTGAGGTTCAAGTCTCGAGCGTAGCTCGATGGGATTTGGATTTTCTGAGGTGCAGCATGTCCATTAATTCCGGGTTGGACATGGCTTTATACGTCAGGCACAGATCGCCTCTGAACAGGCGGTATGCCACTGAGTAGAGCTGGAGTTTCTTTATCCGGGCAGCATATGGCATCTGTTTGAGCCCTTTGATCCTCTTGGTGAGGTACTTTTGGGGTCTTTCCAGTTGCTGCAGGTGTCTGGTAAGGTACATCCCAAAAGGGGCATTGTACTCAATTAAGGGCCTGATGAGGGATGAGTAAAGAGGCACGATGACCTCCCCTGATCTAGATGTGAATCCCTTCATGATTAGGTGGGCTATATAAAATGTTTTTCTAACCACTTTGGCCACGTGGTTGCCAAATGAGAGATTGCTATCAACTTGGGTCCCCAGGTCCCTAATTACTTCTTCTGTACTTAATGGATTACCACCTATGTGGTAATTTGTGGGCACTTTGTTTTTGCCAAAGGGGATGACTATACACTTTTTGGCATTTAGCTTGAGGCCATGGCTCTGGCACCAGTTGTCTGATTCTATGAGGCCCTTTTGGAGGATGCTTGTGTCAGCTGGAGAGTCGATTATGGTGCCCAGTTTGCAGTCATCTGTGAACTTGGTCAGCCACAGTCCTTCCGTGTTGGCCTGTACCTCTGAGAAATATATACCGAACAAGAGAGGTCCCAGGACTGAGCCTTGTGGGACACCACTTGTAACTGGTTTGGAGTCTGACATGGCTCCAGCAATTCTAACCATGTGGGTTCTGTCCTTGAGCCAGTTTGCAATCCATCTAGTGATATAGGGGTTTATATTTAAGCTGGTGAGCTTTTCTATAATGCCCTAGTGGGGTATTGTATCGAAGGCTTTTGCGAGGTCCAGGTAGGCTGTGTGAACCACCTTCCCCTTGTCAATGGCCTTGGTGACTGTTTCAAAGAAATCAACCAGGTTTAAGAGGCAGGATCTGCCCTTAACAAAGTCGAACTGGGTAGGATACAGTGTCTGTAGGTCCCCAATATCTTTATTTATGAGGTCCATGATGATCCTTTCCATAGCTTTGCAGACCAAGCTAGTCAGGCTTATGGGGCGATAGTTTCCAGGATCCGTTGAGGCACAACCTTTATGGAGAGTGACCACTGTTGCTGTACGCCACTCTTTGGGCACATATCCTGTAGTAAGGCTGAGATTGAACAGTAGTTTTATGTTTGGGTTTAGCTCTTCTTGGAGTTCATGTAGGACGCAGCCCGGGACACCGTCTGGTCCCATTGATGCTGTGTTTTTTGCTTTGGAGAGGGCGGCTCTTACCTGAGCATCTGAGATGTCAGGGGGGCAGCACTCTGCTGGGATAGATATTTGCCCTTTTGGTGGGGGGTGAGAAGTTTGCACTGAACCTGTCAGCTAGGAAGTTGGCAATGTCTGTGGGTTCGTGTATTTTTGTCATTTTGGACTAATTCTGAGCATATCTGGGAATTACCACCCAGGTTCCTAACATAACTAAAGAAAGCCTTGTGATTATCCTTAGTGTCCTGTGCAATTTTTCTCTTGAAGCTGGCCTTAGACAATTTTATGAGTGCCCGTAGTTTTTTGCTAATACTGATCAGTGATGCCTTCCCTTTTTGGGATTTTGCTCTATCATTTAGTAGCTTCCTCCTTCTATTGTATAGTTTGTTTATGGCTGGGGTCCACCAGACAGGACGTCTGCCTTTGGAGGATTGGGTCTTGGTTTTATTTGGGATCGCATGATCCATGCATTCCTGAAGGTGTTCATAGAATGGATTTATAAAGGATTCTGCGGTCTGGGCCGTATTTTCCACAGGCCTGGGGCCTTTTAGGATTCCACCTCGGTTTTGAGGAGTGTGAAATTTGCTTTAGAGAAGTTTTTCACTGTGGTTTTCTGGGCAGGGGGTGGGGTCGGGATGTGAATATCCAGTGAGATTAGTTTATGGTCTGATCTTACCAGTGAGGGATACACTTCTGGTCTGGAGCATAGAGTCCCCATGTTGGTGATGATCAGGTCCAGTATGTTTTCCCCTCTTGTGGGAGTGGTAACAAGTTGTTCCATAGCATTTGAGTTTATAAATTCTAGGAACTTTTGGGCTAGGGTGTTGGAGCTAGAGTAATGCTCCCAGTCTATGTTTGGGTAGTTGAAGTCACCCAATATAATGGTGTTTGGGGAGACCTTCATATTTTCCAGTGTTCTCAGGAAGGCCGAGTGGGGTTCCTGGATTTGGGAGGGTGGTCTGTAGCAGGCTATAAACTGGAAGGCAGTTTTACCCACTGTTAGTTGCACATGGATAGTCTCTGATGCTTCGTGCTTTGTCACCAACCTGGAGGTGTGGGCATCTTTGATGAATATCGATACTCCCCCTCCTTTTGTGGTTCGGTCCAAGTTTTGGGGCCGAAAAGCATGGTATGAGGTATAACCTGGTAGTGCTGGGGTGCTCTCGGGAGCCCTGAACCAGGTTTCTGTTACTGCACAGATATCGATGTTCTCCATGCTAAGGAGAGTTTCGAGTGCGTGCATCTTGAAGTTTAAACTTCTGGCATTGAGTAGCATTACTTTTAGTTTCTTATCCCTTGTGATACCTATGGAGGTGGGTTTGTCTTTTGAACCTTGCCTAAAAAAGGCACTATGGGGGTAGCAAGAGCCTTTGCCAATATTCGAAAGCCCAGGGGTGACAGGTGCAAGCCGTTCCTAGCGAAGCATTGTGGCTTGTCGAGCATATCATCCCAAGCTGACAGGCATTGGATCCCCTTTGAATGACACCAGTACTTAAGCCAATTGTTGAAATTGATCATCTTGTCTTCATATTGTGGCATTATTCTTGGTATGGGTAAGATGCTACTCAAGGTCAGGGTCATACCGGCTTGGGCTACATGCTCAGAGAGCTCCTCTATGTCTCTTTTCATGTAGTCCAGGGAGGTACGTCTCAGGTCATTCACACCAGCATGGACAATGACTGAGTCATATTTGTACTTGCCTTGGAGTGACCTGAGTGCTTGTGTTATGTGGTGGATCCTAGCACCCGACAGGCTGCTCACCGTGACCCTCTTCTTGTTCAGCCTGGTGAGCGGGACGTCAGTGTGCCTGACAATAGAGTCACCTATTACAAGTGTATCAGGTGTGTTGTTTAGTCTTAAGGGCTGTGACTGTTCGGCACACTGGCTTTGTGAGATATGTGTTGCACGTGTTTTGTTTTGGGGTAGCGGTTGCTTGGGTGTCTGCTTTGGAGGTCTCTGCTGCTTAGGCAGATCTTTATTTAGAGCCTCCGAGTATGTTTTTGTGTGATTATGTGTTTGGTTTGCTGTCGTGGTAGGTCTATGTGAGACTGGAATTGTAGTGAGTGTGGTTTCCTTCTCCTCCTGACTGGTTATGCCAGTACTGAGTTGAGAGAGCTTAGCCTCCAGTTTAGCTATATGGTTGCATCTCTCACATGTGTTGGAATTTGTTGGGAGGAGGAGAGCGTTGTCTGTGTACATGAGGCAGTTGTAACATTGCCTCAAGATTCCCAGATTCACCAGCTGGACCAGAGATGAGATTGACAACTGACCTTTGGACATGCTAGAATAATATTGGGGATTCCTTTATAATTGAAAACAAGGGCCAGTGGGGAGTGAGGGTGTAGTGCTTTTAATTTTTAGTGCTGACTTATATAATTGCTTTAGTGAGCAAGTGCCAGGTAACTTAAGTGCAATGTGTTACAGGTAACTTAAATGCAAAAATGACAAACAGTAACTTTCTTTTAAGTGAAACAAGGAAATAAGTACAGTAAGCAATGCAGATATCACTAGTGATCCACAGAAGCACTGAGAAGCTGTGTATTAGGTGGAATTAGCGTTCCAGGGAAATAACAAGCAAACAAACAACAAGCATATAAACAAAGCTAGATTCAGCAGGCCTGGATCTAGTCTATGCTACAGCAAACAAGGTGTACCAATTTCAGTAAGATACAGTTCAAATATTCAGGCACTATAAACCTTTAACCAGAAATTCCCAGCTCAGAAGGGCAGAGTCCAGCCTCTTCTCCCACAAGAGTGCAGACCACAAACCTTCTTAATGTAGAATAACTGTCCTGAAGCCCAAGTGCTTAAACCAGAACTAATACACTTTAAGAATTGCAGACACCGGGCTCTCAATCAGCAGTTCCCAACTTAGAAGGGTGAAAGCTACCTCTCCTGCCACCACAGTGCATGCCACAAACCTTCCTAATGTAAAACAACTGGTCTGAAGCCCAAGTGCTTAATCCAAAAGACTTAGAATGATAGCTACACTTTAATCAAGTTACTACCAAGCAGTAATAAATATAATTGAATACTTTAGAGAATGCCTGGATTAGTGCTCAAGTTACACAAACAAAGCTAGATCCAGCAGGCCCGAATACAGTCTATGCCACAGCAAACAAGGCGCACCAACTTCAGTAAGAAGCAGTTCAGATATGCATGCACTATAAGCCTTTAACCAGAAATTCCCAGCTCAGAAGGGCAGAGTCCAGCCTCTCCTCCCACAAGAGTGCAGACCACAAACCCTCTTAATGTAAAATAACTGGCCTGAAAGCCCAAGTGCTTAAACCAGAATTTATACACTTTTAGAATAACAGACACTGAGCCCTCAATCAGCAGTTCCCAACCAAGAGGGATGTAAGCTACCTGTTCTGCCACTACAGTGCAGACCACAAACCCTCTCAATGCAAAACAACTGGTCCGAAGCCCAAGTGTTTAAACCAAAAGGCTTAGAATGAGTTACACCAAGCAGTAATAAATACAACTGAGTACTTTTAAGATGATGCAAAAGTAAAATAAAGTAGGTAGAAACACAAGTACAGTAAAAGCAGATGAAATTTTTTTTTTTTCTGAACAAGTGCTGAGATCAAAGAAACAGATTTGAGTGCTGAAACTAGAATACTGGCTAGTTTATAAGAAAAAAAAACTAAGCTAGAAGGCTTCCCTCCAACACAGAAGGGCTTGGGGGCTCAGAAGCCTACAACTAGTCTATACCACTTAACAGGAAAGGCAGGAAACAAGCTTACATTTTTTTGTTTTTTTCTGTTTCCCAGATGCTCTCTTTGTACACAGTAGGAGTGCCTGAAATCAGAATATGATCTCACTGCACTCAGTTGAGTGAGCAAATGAGATGGGCCCAGAAGGAGTATCCAAACACAAATTTACAAGAGGGGCGGGCAGTTTTAAGGCCACTAAGATTAACACCAAAACAAAAACAGGGAGGGTGGCTGGGACTAACTGAAGAGCAGAGTCAAAACTTCCAGTTCAGTTAATATTCCTGCAACACAGTTAAAATCAATTTAAATACTGTATTTTTTGAAAAAAAAAGTGCAGATAAAGGTACTTAAATTCTCTTATACGTCCAGTTGAATACAGCTAGTTCTTAGCCGGCCAAAGCTGAGGTTTTTAAGCAGAAAATATTTCACACTGTACCACTTAAATAGGCAAGGACAGGAAATCAAAGAATGTGGCTACCCCTACACCTGTAATTACTAGCAAATAACAAAATTCAGCAAACACTGACTAACTTCCAGTTCAGTTAATATTCCCGCAACACAGTTAAAATCAATTTAAATACAGTATTTTTGGAAAAAAAAGTGGAGATAAAGGTACTTAAATTCTCTTATACGTCCAGTTGAATACAGCTAGTTCTTAGCCGGCCAAAGCTGAGGTTTTTAAGCATATGGGTTTATACCCCATTTATATAGCTTTTCTACTATGTCTGAGTGGGCATAGTCACTATGGTTCTCTTATATGTACATTCTCTTTCAGCATGAGCAGAATGTGGTGCAAACAGTGTTCCTTTCACATGATGCAGGAGGGGCTTGTGACCAGCCATGATTACTTCCCCACATAAGGGCTGATATATCCCAGAGTCTTCATTTCTGGGTCATGATGCAATTTACGACTGTCTTCCCATTTTGTCTGTTTACTGCAGGTTCCTTTGATAGATTTTCTCCATAGGTAGATTCACCCCTCCCAAAGTTGTGGCCAAGATCCATGATGGTGGTAAGGTTTGCAATTCCTTTCAGGAAAGGTGTTCTGACTCCTCATTGGCAAGAATCCCACCTGTTTTGCCTGAGGTGACCTGGACTGCTCTGGGGCAGGTAATAAAAGCTACAGTGGGTCAAGCAGTAGGCAGATATATGGTCCTTGTGGAGAGACTCCTAGAGTGATGAGCAGACTCAATACAATAAGCTGGTTCCTACTATTGAGTCACAAAGAGAGGCTGTGCCCATACCACCAGATACCCTGATCTATCAAATGGTAAAAGATCCCTGTAATGTACCTCTGGGCCAGGCTAGGGAAACCATGGCAACTGGTTGTATCACACCCTATCCCAGTCATGTGTGCTCCCTTCCTGCTGTATCCAATCCCAAACCATGTGTATTGTCCAACCGTCCCTAAGACTATATATTGCCCTGTCTCTCTGTATCTGTCTCTCTCTCTCTCTCTCTTGCCTCTAATATGTCCACATCTCATTATTTACATTTCCACCCGTGTTTTACTGTTGTGCTCTATGTCTGTCTGCACATCCACTACCCTGGTCCTCCTCTTTCCCATTCACCCATCCCCTCTTCCTTTCTCTCCAAAAAATTAAATAAATAAAAATATGGGGTTCCCCACTTGTTGTTATATATGTGATTCTCTGCTGTTTTTTCCCCTTGTCCTACTTTCCTGTACACCTCCTTTCTTCCTTCCTTTTAAAAATCTATCAGTGATCCATATATCTAGACACCATAACAGTGAAGCTGCAAATCATATATTCCTTCCAAAGGACATATGCAGCCTTGTTGTCACAAGCACTGCTTTTTATTGAGATATTGTGATCTAAGTTCACGTATTCTGTTCTTGTGAGATCACACTATATAATACCCAGCCACTCTATGGATTCTTTTCTGCACTGTTGAGAATATATTTCACTTTGCGGCTTTACTTACCTATGTAATTTCATTACAAGGGTAGGTCTGCCTGCATGTTTGCTGTCCAGCTTGTTTGCATACCTTCAGACATGGCTAGTTGTCCATAATCACTACATGTTTTATTTGGATATTCATTTCCTCTTCCTGTCATCATGCACTGCTGAGCATTATTGTTAATCCCACCCGTAGTCATTTGTGGCCTAAACACTTAACCTGGTGAACAAAGATAAGTGAATGAATGAACAAATGAAAAAAAAACATGAACAGATATAGCGAATTATGATCCAGTCTCCATTCAGGCCCAAATTGTTGTGTGTTCAAGATCTGTATGTCAAAAAAATAATTTTGACAGCAGAACAAAGCGAAGCACAAGAGATAAACCTTGACACCCAAGTCAAGAACGCACAAACACTGAGCTACGATTAGAGAAATATGATCACAATTCTTTGTAATGCATGATTTTCCTGATCCATTTACTACCACATACAGAAAAAAAACAAGTGTAGCAGCACAAAGCTCAGCACTTCCACACAAGCAGCAAGCAGAAGTACAGTCCTTCTATGGAAAGAATGGCTCTGAAAGTTTATAGTCACTTCACTCTGCCACATTTTATTTAAAAGTGTACCAGAGCAAAGTGTCTTAACACCTTTTTTAAAATCTCTACTAGCTTCTTGTTTCTGTTCTGTGGTGGCCAGCACCTGACACTGTTATTTGCTCACATGACACGAGTTTCACAGTGCTCAGAGATGTTAACTAAAGCTTGTTAAATATCTGTTGTATGTCAGAAAAGTGCTTAAACAAGGCAGATATGAAGGAAATTTCCAAGTGTAATTGTGGAGCTCCATATACTATGAAGAAAAGTCTGCACTGACTACAAAATTTCATGCTATTAAATTCTTTTCTGCCACCTATATTTAGATTTAATTACATTTATTGCATCGCATAACCTCTAAGACTGCACAAATAAAGGAATTTAATTTTAGGCAAACTGCATATATGAGTCAAATAATCAGTTTTTAGAAAAGTTCATGCTATAATTTTGCTTAAATCTCATTTTGTAATACATCTACTGTGTTATATATACCATTCAGAAGCAGAGACTGGAATAACTATAACCTACATAATGCCTCTAACTCATTATATGAATGAAGTGTTAAAATGAAAGATAGCCCATAAGGTGAATTTAATAAGCACTTACACATAGCTTGCAGATCTTTGAATCATTTAAATATTTTGGCATATTTTAATTATAACTTTACCTCAGCCTTAAACATTTCCATATTCTGTCTGATGTCTTTTGATGCATGTGAATTACTTGGAACGTAGAACTGTTTAAATTACCTACCTGGTGTCTCTAATGAAGCTTGCCAATGACAAAGTGAAACATAACTCATATCACTGCCACAGTGACACTACTGCTACCTGTCATGCATATGGCAGGTTTTAGCTTTTCTGTACTGCTTTTCACATGCCAGTAAATTATTATACAGTAAATAGACTTTGAGATCAGTGTTTCCTTAAGCCAGAGCTGCAATGGACTGATTCCTGCATTAAAAAGGTGGTATGAAAGTATATTAGATGCAGTGTTCCTTTTTTGTGGCATTCAGATATGCATAGTTTTGGAGTGACATTTCAAATAATAGGTGAAGCTTTTTAATTTGGCATAAACTATAACTTTACATTAATGTCACAGAACTATAAACTGAGCTAATAGAAGAACATTCTTACCAGTCACTTCAGTGAACTGAGATTATCAGAATGCTGACCAATGAAAACAGTGTTATTATAGATTTTGCAGTGATTATTTTTGCTAGCATTTTGATTAAATGTTCAATCCATATATTTTGTGTTTTTTTTGTAGTGTTCAACATTGCTAAAATGGCCTCCTTTTGCAATTCAAAGATGTGTAATTACAAGTCTTGGAATTGCAAAAGTAATATATATATATATATATATAGAGAGAGAGAGAGAGAGAGAGAGAGAGAGAGCTATAGACATATACAACAGCAAAACTAAATCCATCTCCATCCATCCACAACCCTCTTTACCATTTTTGCACATAGGGTTAGGGTGTCACTTCAACAGTGACAATCATCTAGAGCCAAGGTTTACACTGCCAGGTGACTAGCCTTGCCAAGGTAGTGCTTCCACACACTCACACCTATGGCCAATTTAGAGTGTCCAGTCGACTTATTGCATGTCTTTGGAAAGTGGGTAAAAAACAGAAAAAATCCACACAAACCCAGGGAGGATGTGAAGACTCTGCACAGAAGGAACCCCGGCTGAGACTTAAACTGGGGACCTCATGCTGTGAGGTGACAACACTATTTGCTGTGCCATGGTGCTGCCAGAACAGCAAATGTTGGCAATCACTATTCTCCTTTAAAGTTTTTTTTTGGAAGGGGACAATCATCCCTGCAGCCCCCACTGTGGAGAACCACACCCCTTACCCCCACTACTTATACGTTTATCATCATTTCTATGTCCTATACACTATTTGATTCATTAGTTAGATCATATTGTCAGGATTCAGCATTTGTTTCATCAAACACGTTTCTTCTATTATGACAAACAAAGCAGCTCAAAATAAACAATGTTAACATGTTGGTATCTCACACTCACTTGACTACAGTTCAAAAATTGCTGTGCATTATGGTACAAGTTACTTCCTGAAAGGGCTACCACACATTTGTACTGAAAGAGCAATGACAGTATATACATATATGTAATATATACAGGCATTTTAGCAGTTTTAAACTGCACCACATCATCACATCCCATCTCCTGTGCAAGGAAATTACAGGGTATTTGATTACACATATTTGCAACATACATTTAACATTCTGGACTGAACCTACAAAGCATATAAGTATTGAACAGATAGCACTATGGTAAATGTAAATTATGAAATCCACAACCAATATTCACATAACTGTCCCAGTGACTCTGTCACATGATTGGTATTGCTGCGGAATATCAAAATGTCTTCCAGTCCTGGAAACATGAGGATTATCTGAACTGGAGATAAATCTATTTTGGGAACATGCAACAGGAAGACTTTGGAACATATTCATATGACATGTAGTAAAACATTTTACAATTTCTTGTCAAAAACAATCAGCTGTATCAACAAAAGCAAACTGTCACACTTGATCACATTGTCTGGACAGCACACAGTCCATCACTGTGATCAGTTGGATTCAAACTTCCTCCTGTCTAGCATAATGGTCAAGGTAGATTTGTCATCAGTACAGCAATGATTTGCTAGACATCAACATGGTTATTCTCAGATCAGTTAGATTTGGTTGGATCTGTGGAACACACTCATCAGGAACCAGTTGGCTATGGCATCTATTGCATGGAACTAAAGTACCATCTTTAGGTAGCACCATACAGGAATACGATTCAGCATTTTTTCTGCAATGCAACACCTGCCACGTCCCATTTATTCTCCCCTCTAACTTCAAGTAGACAGCTTGCCCTGGGTACAGGATAGGCAGTTATTGTGCAGGATGACATTGGTCATACAATATTTTGTAAGAGGCTTTAGCTCTTTAGTTATTATGTTTAACTGTACGTATGCTATGACCATTTCTGAGTCAAGTTTTTGGCTCTGTTCATGTAACACTCCAGGCTAACCTTGATTTTCCACCCCCTTTATGTTAAGGTATGTACACCTTCTTAGATCAGTCTGTTTGCATTTCACACTCACACTACCCATCTGTAAATACTGACTGATTCTCTTCTAAGTTGTCTGTATGCACTCACAGTAGTAATATCTATTGTACTGATGATGTCCCAAACTTGTCTGTCACTGCTCTTTCTACTACAAAAATGTGCATACACTACATCTATTAGGGTCTATATCATATGAGCAAATCTCACAAATTGTGAACGCTCATAATATCAAACATACCGGACCTCAAACTTCCTATTGTGGGGGGCACAGCCCCCACCCACTCCCCCCCCCCCCGCTAAATATATATTCCAACTCCAAGATCACACTACAGTGAGGAAATGGCAAATATCCCATTCTTCACTGTACCGCAGTCTCTGAAAAAGCACTTCAAGGTCCGGTACATTCGATATTATGAGCGTTCGTAAATTGTGTGATTCACTCATATGATATAGACCCCATCTATTAATATGAGCTTAGATAAACTATTACTATACTTTGTTCGTCTCAACTTGATATGCAAACTACTTGTACATTATAACTTTTATTACATTATTAACTAATTTTTTATGTAATGTATTCCCTTGGAAACTTTATGTGATGTGATACGTGACTTATGTAAGCTATTTCATGTGTTTTTTACTACTTGTCAATTGATGTTTTACTGCATGTACCTTTTTATGTGGAACCTTTCTCCCCAGGCCTCCACTGAAAACATGCACTGCCCAGTCAGATTTTCCCACTAAACAAATGTAAAATAAATAAATAGGTTTTGACTCAATTTGTGGCATGTCAGTTCATATTTGTCTTCCAAGCACATAGTTGCAAAGGGTTTACACCAGTGGTATTATGTGCAGTAACTCAGGATGCTGTAAGTGCTTTATGAGGATCTGACTTTCTCAGTATGGCCGTTTGCACTGCTCCCTCAGTTTTACCATTTCATTGTGGATAGTGAGGACTTCCCTAGTAGTCGGCCACTAACTGTTAGAATTTACTGGACATTAACTGTGTACTATTGTCTGTAACCAGTTCAATAAACAGACCAGGTCTTAAGAATTGACCCTGGCTATTATTTGTTGGCTGATAATGGTTGGTGCATGCATTATTTAGATGTTACAGGAGTTGATAACAAGGCAGTTTTTTCCTTCAAACTCACATAAGTTGCCAGCTATCTTTTGCCTTTAGTAACAGTGTAGCTAATGTCTCTGTGACAGTTTATGCATAATACAGAAGTGACACTTTGATACCAGTCTGATAATGTCTTGGTTGACATTCATAAACCACAATGACATTTTTAGAGGTTTCTTTGCATTTGGTGAGACTCCGATCACACTTGTGTATTTGATGTATCACTTATGCTCACTGAGGTAGAGATCTGACTATTCTGCCTTGGGAGAACAATACATCATCTTAGGTTTATAGCATAGGAGGTTACTAGGCTAATGGCTCTAGGGCCTTTACAAGCCTAGCCATGTTATATCCATGTTCTCTAACTAACCTTGGTTAGATGGTCATTATTCGCAGGGCATGTCTATGATCAGCACTGACTGCCCCTGTCCATGAGGGACAGAGGTGCCACCTCAGGGATGAATTTATGGTCTCCCATCCAGTTGTCTAGGCTGTGCTGGAATAGGGTTATTAAAGAGCTCTGCTTCACATGAACTGAGAGTTTATTCCAGAAGAGCAGCAATCTCTGGGAGATATATCTGTCTCTTCAGCATGTTCTGTTAATGTCACAGGCTAGGTTGAGATCACTGGAGTGAGTGACTCTTGTCCCATTTGATTTGCAGATGTGCAGCATTGCCATTAGGACAGGGTCAGAGACTGCTCTGTAGGCCAGGTACACGTCACCTCTCAGCAGCCTGCAGGATACAGAGTACAGTGACAGGGCTTTCAATCTTTTTATGTAGGTTATGTTTTGGAGGCCCTGCATTTTCTTGGTGAGAAACATCTGTGGTCTCTCCAGCTGCTGCAGGTGTCTGAAGAGGTACATGCAAAAGGGAGTGTTGTACTCTATTAGTGGTCTGATGAGGGTCAAGTAAAGAGGAGTTATAACATCCTTAGTCTTGGATATGATTCCTTACTTATGAGATGTGCAATGTAGAAGGCTTTCCTTACCACTGTGGACACATGGTGATTGAAGTTTAGATTGCTATCAACCTGTGTACCCAAACCTTGCACCACTGGGTTTAAGCCTAAGAGGTGCTGTCAATATTGTAATTTGCAGGGACTTCCTCTTTGCCTAAGGGGATAATAATGCACTTTTTTGTGTTTAGTTTTAGTCCATGGCTTTGGCCACAAATCATTTGTCTGTGTTAGTCCCATTTATAGTATGTTAACATAATTTGGGGACTCAATGATTGTACCCAGTCTGCAATCATCAGTGAACTTGGTATGTCACAGGCTGTCTACTTTCACCTGGACTTCTGAGAAATAGATTCCAAACAGTAGAGGGCCCAGCACAGATTGTTGTGGTATGCCACTGGTAAGTGGTCTACTGGTAGAGATGGAATTCCTAACTTTAACAGTATGCATTCTGTCGGTGAGCCATTTGGCTACCCATCTATTGACTTATGGGTTAATCCCCAGCCGGGGGAGAGTTTCTCAATGATACCTGAGTGGGTGATTGTGTAAAGAGTCTTGGATAAGTCAAGATAGGCAGTATGTGCTGTTTTGCCTTCATCCAAGGCTTTAGTGACATTCTCAAAGAAGTCCACCAGGTTCACTAACCATGATCTACCCTTAATAAAGCCAAACTGGGTTGGATCAAGAGTATGAAGGTCACCTATGTCCTTGTTGATAAGGCCCATGATGATTCTTTCCATGGCCTCGCAGACAAGGCTGCTTAGGCTTATGAATATAAAGTTTGAGGGTCAGTTTATGGACCACCTTTGTGTAAGGGGATTGCTGTTGCCAGTCTCTGCTCTGCTAGAACAAAAACAGTCTCAGGCTGATGTTAAACAGAGTGCCAAGAGGTTCTGCTAGGACTTGTTTTAGATTGTTTAGTAAGTAGCCTATGATGTTATATGGTCCCATAGAGGCCATGTTTTTGACCTTGAAGAGCACAGATGTGACCTGCTCTTTGGAGATACTAGGTAGAGGACTGGTGTCAAGTATGCTTTGGGGCATGGCTGGTGGGGACAGGGAGGTGAAGTTTGCTCCAAATCTGTTAGCTAGCAGTTTGGCAATTTCCTCAGGTTAAGTATGAGAGGTACCATCCACTATAAGTTTGGCACATGGTTGGTTGTTTCTTTTTAGATTTTGGACATAGCTAAAGAATGCCTTAAGATTATCCTTAGCTAGAAATGCTAATTTAGCTTCATAACTAGCTTTAGAAGACTTTACAAGATATCTGATTTGCTTGTTCAAGCTGTGGAGTGTTGTCTTCTTCTGCTGTGTAACTTTTCTCCTGTTCTTAGGCATTAGTGTCTTACTTTTGCTATATAACCTATTTATATTTGAGGTCCACCAAGGTGGCCTGCTTTTCTGGAAGACCTGGTTTTGATTCAGTCAGGTACAGATGACTTAATACAGTTGTTTAGGTGGTTATACAGGGAATTTGTGTACTCCTCTGCACATCAGTCATTGTTGGCTGTGTTAGCAAGGATTTTTAAACATTTTATACCATCACCTAGCACACTGTAGTTTGACTGGAGACATTTTTCAGATTTTTTTTGCTCCTATAGGGGGGTGTCAGGTCTGATCTTTACTTCAAACAAGGCAGATTTATGTTATGACCCTACCAGGTAGAGCACTGCACAGGGGGTAGCACAGTGACCCCCCCCCCCAGGTTGGTCAGTACTAAGCCTAGGATATTTGAGCTCCTTGTGGGGGTGCAGACTAGCTCTTCTAAGGAATTTGTATCGGCAAAGTCCAGGAACCCCAGGGCAAGCATGTTTGTGCTCATGTATGTTGCCCAGTCAATGGAATGATAGTTGAAATTACCCGCAACAAAAGTGTTGGCTGTAAAGTGAGTGACTCTAATAAGTCTAGGTAGGCAGTGTGCTTCATGGTGTGGGACCTGCAGCTTGCAATGATGTGGTAGGGTGCTTTACCTATAGTTAGTTGGGCCTGAGTAGCTCATGGCAGTTATACTGTTTAACCAGTCTCGAGTTGTATTTGGCTTTAATGAAGATGTATGCACCTCCACCTTTGGTACTTTTGCACTCGTTTTGGGGTGTTAAAGTGTGGAAAGCATTGTATCTTTGCATGGCCACGGTGCTCTCTGCAGCCCTGAACCATGTCTCAGTGGCTGCACAGACATCAGCATCTTCCAAGGTGAGGAGTGCTTCCAGGGAGTGCAGTTTCCTGCTTAAGCTCCTAGCTTTAAACAGCATAACCTTGAGTTGGTCTTAAGTGGATTTTTTTACATAGGAAATGTTGTTTTGACATTGCCTAAAAAAGGTTCTATGGGGGAGGCAAGCACCTTTGACTGTATCAGAAAGCCTAGAGGAGACAGGTGAAGACCTTCTCAGGAAAAGCAACATGGTCTGTCAACCATGTCTTCCCAGGCTGACAGAAAGTGGATCCCACTGGATTGACAACGGAAGCTAAGCCAATTGTTGAAGTCAATCATTTTTTGTCTACATTGTGGCATTATCCTGGGTGAAGGTAGAATGTTACTTAGGACTAGGGACATACCTGCCTGGGACACATAGTCTGAGAGCAAAAAGAAACAAACATGTAATTACAACGTCAAGGCTTTAATGATAAAGCTTTCGGATACAATCCTTCATCAGTACAAAATGTTAAAACCAAGGCCATATTTAAATACAAATCATAAAATACCACATGATAAACACACAGCCAATAAAAATTAAGAGTTAATTATCCACCCAAGAAATCATTTTAAGCACATTTGTTTGAATTTCAAAATAAGTTTTAAAGAAACCATTTTATTTATACCAGGAGGGTGATCAGCATTTAAACGGAAAATCCACTCATATTCCCTTGTTTCCAATTTATTATTTAAATCACTACCCCTTGTATTCTTCAAAACCACATCCAAAACTCTAAAAGAAAAAATATGGGTATTTCCATAACCCCTAAGATGTGTTAATGCATTAGTCATAATGCCCCACATATCTCAGATGTATCCTTTCCCTCAACCTATAAGTTGATTTTCCTATATAAAACTCAGGGCAGACTTTACAGGTAGCTAAATAAATAATATTGCTAGTATTGCAATTAGAATAACAACTTACATTATATATGTTATCTGTGACAGGATGCACAAACTGTAGATCCCTATTAATATTTATGCAATTTGAAGAATCATAACAAGGGAAAGTCCCCTGCTTGGTCGATACAGGTTTTGTTTGTGAGAAAAAATCTTTATAAAAGAGTAACCTTTTCAAATTCGGACAGGTTTTATAAGAAAAACTTGGGCTATGGTTAATATAATGGTTCAATTCAGGCAATGACAGCAAAATAGATCAATTACTTTTTATTATTGCCTCTATGTAACCACTAAAACGACTATAAGTAGTAACATAAAGCAACTTATTCTTATTATTCTTATTTCCGGAAGTAACTTGGTGAGAGACCGTAGATCCAAAATATGGTCACAGGAAATTATTCCTTTCATTCCTTACACTCTGATAAATATTTTCTAAAGAGGTTTTATTATAGCCTCTATCTATAAAGTCCTCCATAAGTTCCTTTATCTGGGTGGAAAACAATCCATCGTCGGTATTCAGATGACAAACTCGACTAAATTGTGCTTTAATGATACTGTCAAATACAAACTGTGCATGCATACTTCCTTTATTAAGCTATTTATTCCTATGTGATGGTTTCTTATATACTGTTGTATTCAACACGTTATTGTTGAAAAAAAACCTCAACATCAAGTAAGTCTAACCTTTCCTTTGCACAAACATGTTTAAATTTCAGAAAACTGGTGGAACCATTTATATATTCAACAAATTGCAGAAGCTCAGTCTCATTTCCATCCCAAATTAAAAAGACATCATCCACAAATCTACAAAAAAAACACAATTTTGTATATATATATATATATATATATATAAAATTAAAAAATATACATCCTCCCATTTTTTCAAAGCAAGGTTGGCGTATGTCATAGTCCATAGTCTGACAGCTCAGTCGTGTGTCTCTTCATATAGTTAAGAGATGTACATCTCAAGTCATTCACCCCAACATGTACTATGACAGAGTCATAGCGGTAATTGCTGTTGAGAGACTTGAGTGCATGTATGATTTAACAAATCCTGACACCTGACAGGCAGCTGACCAAGACCTTCTCCTTGTCCAGCCTAGTCAGGGGGCATATGTGTGTCTCACTGTGGAGTCGCCTATGACAGTAAAATTGGTTTTGAGGTGTTTTGCCTTAAGGGCATATTTGCTGAGATGTTGGTGTATGTGTGTTAAGTGCAGTGAATTCTATTTGCTTTGAAGTGTGTGCAAGTGGTTTACGTTTGGGAGGTCTCTGATCTTTTGATAGGATTCTTCTAAGTACCTCCGGGTATCTGAGTTTATGTATTGTGACCTTGTTTTGTGTGAGAGGTGATATGTGTGTGTGCTGACAACCTGTTAGATGTCCGGTCTGTTGTTATGTGAGAGAATTGATTCCACATTCATACTGTAATTACATCTCTCAATATTGTATTTGTTTGTTTTAGGAGCAAGTGGTTGTCAGTATCCATGAGGCAATTGCTACATTGCCTCAGGATGCCCATGTCAATCAGGCTGGCCAGAGAAATGGTTGGAAACTGACCGTCCATTATGTCAGTTTTTGACCATAACTACTATTGGGGAGTGGGCTAGTTTGAACAGATTTTGGTCTAGGATTAACAAAGGGGCTTATTTTATAAAAGACTAGGGGTGAAAACTATGGCAGCACTTCTCTGTGTGCAACTGAGTTTCCTGCAATGCAGCAGAGAACCTTGGGAGGGTTCACTAACAAATGTCTAGGAGAAAATTGCCTTTCAAAGTGTTTGCATCTATACAGGGCACCATTGAATACAGGTTAAATACAGGCAAAATTTAACACTTTTAAGCTAAACTGCCCATGGGAAAGCACACAGTGAGCTTTCCTCCACTAATCTCCAGCTATGATGAGGCTCAGACTACACACTCCTGCTACAAGGGTGCAGGCAGGGCCTTCCTAATATAAGATGGCTGGAATAGTGCTGGTGTAACAAATACAGCCTATGCTATGTACTAGCTACTTAAGGCAATAGAACAGCTTTTTTCAAATGCAGAAAAATACAGTAAAAATCAGCAAAATTATAAAATACATTCAGCAAAGTGTAAAGAAAACTCAAAAAGTACTTATTTTTTCAATTTTAGCAGTGGATGCTTTGGATTTTGGCAGAATCTCTCCAGACATCTGGCAAAAGTTGCTAAACATTGAGCAGCTCCAATTAGATGACCTGTGGTGCTACTGCCTTTTGCACAAATTAGCACCTCTTCGAGCAGCTGTGAACAGTGGCAGAATACGTAGAGCATTTCCTGTAGAGGATTTTAAACTGGAGAGGTTTGCTTATATACAAGGCACGGGGGTTGAATTTAGCTCTGCTCTCACCAGAAAAAACAAACTGGTTTTCAGCTCAAGTACCGTAACAAATGCTTTACAGAATTCCTGCAGTATCAGGAATCCTTGGAAATAAATTCTATAGCCCTGAGAAATGTTCGACAAAGTACAGAAAAAAGTGCACAATGTAAGAGAATATATTGGCAGACTCAGGAGAACTTTGGCAAACTTAGAACAGCTTTTTCTCTGTACCAGAGAAGGTTAGGGAATATGAGAACACTGTTAAAACAATCTAAGACCAGTACAGTAACAAACAGATGTTTTTGTTTAGCAAGTGCAGGCTGAAAAACAGTGATAAATTCAATAAAATCAACAAATGCAGCAATGAAGTGTTAAATAGTACTGAGACAGTAAGAGCAACTGCAAAAAATACTTATATCAACTTTGTAGGTCCAGATGGTTTAGAAGCAATCCAAGTCTTGTAGTCACAGGTGTCCAAGCCAGGCACAGGGAAGGTCTGAATAAATGATAACTGTGCTCTGACTGCATAATAGTTATGCATAAGCTGTTTAGTTCATGTCCAATGACTTGGCTATTCATTACACACATGTGGGATAACACATTGCTACTGTGGATCATTTTAAATAGCATTTAAATTTTTTTCTAATCTTTTAGAAGTTATAATTCTTGTTATCATTACGTTGTTCACATTAGTTATAACATCTCCATTGAATAGATGATAATGGTTTTCTTCATGTATAGGATTTCTGGATAACATGTGACAAATGGCTGTCTTCCTGGCATGTAATCTCATTAACAGTCACTGATACCTTGGCATCTCTTTGGCAGGGTTGTACAACTTGATTAGTGGAATTAGTTGTTTATGATAAGTCTGAAACTGTTAACCCTTGAGCCCTAATAATTATCTGGAGAACTTCTCACATGTCTTTCAATAAACAAATAGTGATCAGCAACTCTTAGCATTCTGGACCAATAGGAAATGGGGCACAGCATTTGTTAATTCATTTGGAGTAAAGCTATGCCAAAGCTGTAGCTACTAGAATCTGCACTAACTACTGTTTATTAAGTGGCACCATATTATGCTGTCACTGATTGTTGTAAGCATTTTTTGACTTTGTTGAATACATGGGCTTGACCATGGCACATTTTTTAGTAGGTCGGTTAAAGGAGGAAGCATTGTGGAAAGGTCTGGTACATACTTGTCCATATAATTATTCCTAAGGCTTGACTCAACTCAGTCATATAAGACGGATTTTACAAAAAAGCTGTTGTTCTGACTTTGCTTTCATCTGGCTTGGCACTAGATTTTTGATTGCTTGTTGCACTCCCTCTACCCTCAAATTATGCATTTCTTTGCCCAGACCAAATACCAATATGTCATCTATAATAACAACAAGACCATTCAGACCCTTGAGTGAATCAGTCAGTAGCTTTTACCGAAGGGGAGCCTTTTGAAACAAAGGCTTCCTATAGGGATAATGAGCACTGAAATAAATAGGACATGCTGGAGGGACAGATTCATAACCCAGAGGCTCCCTTCACTCTGGAATAAAATCCCAGTCCAGGTTAGGCAGAGTCTCTCATTGACTCTCTTCAAGAGGAATCTTGATGAGTGGATGGGAGATCGTAGGTTTACCCCGGGTATCACTTCTGTGTCACTGTTAGACAGAGGCACAGTATACTAACCTCGAAAAAGGGCATAGCAAAATAAATTTAAAATGGGTGGCGAAAGCCAAACACATTCTGGCTAGGCTTATAAATGCCCTAGGGCAGATAGCCTAGTATGAACCTATGAACCTATGAACCTATAAACATTATCAACTTTGACTTTCTTTCTCTAAGGGTATTCACCAGAATTCAATGGTGTGGAAAGCACTTTTGCATTAACAAGCCTATGTGCTATGTTGTCTAATGTAGGTAGGATGAACCTTTCTCTGAATCTTTCTCTCATTACTGCATTATTGAGCTTTTTTTATATCAACCCATATCCTTGCTCAACTATTCTTTTTAATTGCTAAGATGAGATCATGGGAGCACACCACTTAATTGGCTCAGTTACACTTTCAATGATGCCAGGATGTTACATTCTTTTTTACAATGGAGCTTAAGAAAATCCCAGGAGAAATAATTAATGTTCAACATGGTTATTACTAATAGGTGGAGAATGGAATTTGATTTGCAATAGTGAAGATGTACTGGGGGGCCTAGAAGCGAAAATATAACAAAAGATAGATTTTTGAAGAAATGTATTAAACTATTTGGTATGAAAGATGTGAATTCAGTAGAAAGAGTTTTGAGACAATTTACATATTATTGACCAAGGGACAAAAACTGGGCTAGGCTAGACAGAAATTATATTTTCACAGGAACATACATTTGTTTTGATACATATCCAATGACTACTTCAGATCACATGCCAACAATAATTAAAATAAAAATGCATGGTAATAAAATAAATATAAGACACTGTTGCTTCCCTACCTATCTGTTAAAAAGAAAGGAATTTAAGGAATGGATAGTGGAAATTATTCGGGAGTTATTAGGGAAGATAGAATTTTTTTGGAAAATATAACTAGGGAGTGGAATAAAATTAAAGTGGAGTTTAAACAGTGGAAATAAAAGAAAAAGAGATATGGTTACGAAGTAACAAGAATTATTTAGAGGGACTGACAAAGGTTAAAGTATTGCAGAACAGGGAGAATCTTATAGAACAAGACCAGGTGCAATTCCAGAGTACTAAAGAGAAAATAAGGGACTACCTCAATAATATGCATGAATTTAGAAAGGCTAATGTTAAGTGACTGTTTTCTTAATAATAAGTCCAGATCACAAAAACTTTTAGCACAACAGCTCAGGCAACAGAAAGTAGAAAGGGTTGTTGCAGAGCTCCTGGCACCTATAACCCAGTCCCAGTATTGCTTTTTATATGCTGCTGTTGTTTTTTTTTTTTTCCCCAAGATGTGATGTATCTTTATATTGTATTTAGAACTCAACTATCTTCCTTTTTTTTGCATTAACAATGTTCATATGTCTGTTATGTACTTGGAGCTTTTCTCCCCGGGCCTCCGCTGAAAATGGACATGTATCCAGTCGGACTCTCCCGGTTAACAAATGTAAAATAAATAAATAAATAAATAACAAGGAAAATAGAGATCCTCTAGTCTAGAGGGTATTAGAAATATTTCAGAAATGTTATGAAAATTTGCATAAAGCACAGAAATGTGGAACTCAGGAAAAAGAACAAATGGAAACATTCATGGAAAAATTAAATATGCCATGGATAAAGGTAGATGAGGTTGAATTACTTACAGGATAGGAGGTGATGAGCTAAAAATGGGGATGTATAATCAAGCTACAGAAAAGTCCCCAGGAATAGATTGTATTCTTGTGGAAGTAAGGAAGCTAGGGGAGAAGAAGGTGATAATGATATGAAAGTATTTTTAACAGTATTTCAAGAGGAGGAGCAGCACAAACATCCTGAAAGAAAGTAATTTTGGCTGTAATATGTAAAGATGTTAAATATCCATCAGATCCAGCTTCGTATAGGCCCATTGTGATTCTAATCCATGATTATAATGTGTTTACATCTGTAATAGCTGAAAGAATGGCAAACGTAATGCTAACATTGATAGATATGGATCAATGTGGTTTTGTGGAGGGGAGGCAAACATTTGACAACATTAGTAGAACAATGAGGATCCAGAGGGAAGCAGAATTTAAGATAATACCAATGTTCTTGGTGGGTCTTGATGCATAGAAAGCATTCAACAGAGTAAGCTGGGATTTTATGAGTACAGCAATAGAAGCATTTGCTTTCCCTGATAAAATTATAAGGTTCATTAGGAGAATATATGAAGGATCAGAGCTGAAAATTGAAGTCAGGTTTCCTCTCTGATACCTTCTGTTTGAGCAGAAGAAAAAGGCAGGGGTGTTCTCTTTCCCCTTTGTTATCTTCATTATATTTAGAACCACTGGCAAAGGAAATAAGGGACTCAGAAATTCAAGGATATAATAGGTACGGTAGTCAAGAAAAGTCGGCTGTATTTGCAGATGATATTATTTTATACCTGATGAATCCAGAAAAGGACATTTCAATGTTGCAGAACATTCTGAGACAGCTTCAAGTCTTTCTGGGATATAAAACTAATGAAGAGAAAACAAAGACAATAGCTGTAAATTATGTTACCACACACATATTTCTTCATCAATACCCATATTTATGGGGACATAATAAAATGTAGTACTTAGAAGTATGGATTAAAAAGGGTCCTATTATGGCAGCTAAAGATATGTGGGAAGACACTATACAAAAGATAAAAAAACAGAGAATTCTGAAGCCCTGTTTTATGGACATGGATAGCAAGATACAAGCAGTGAAAATGTTTTTAGTCCCATTTTGTTTTATGCACAGGTCAGGCATGCATGTAAGCAGAGGAGAAGTTGTGATAGCAATTAATAAAGTGCTGAAGGATTTTATCTGGCAGGGGTAGAGGGCAAGAGTTAAGTGGGTTAAGATGATCCATCCAATAGAAGAAGGTGGTTTAGGATTACCTGATTAGAAGGGCTATTTTAGAGCTACACAGTTAAGGCTCATATAAATAGCACAAGCAGGAAAGCTATAATTCAAGTGAAAAAAGATGATGAAGAAATGTGGAAATTCAGGAAATAAGGGGAAAGTGGTAGCTTGGATGCAAATCCTTAAGGAGAATAACAACAGCCATGCAGAATATTATATTTATAAAGTAGCAGAAGCCAACTCGAGAAATTAGCAGAAAGTATTCTAAGAACTAAGCTAACACAAGGATGGAGAAAGGAGATTCAGCCAATAGGGATGAATGCAATCAGGGGTACAGAGAATAGGCAAGAGGGGGCTGGAATTTACTGGAGAAAAGGAAGCAAGGCACCAGAAGTAGTCAATATAATAACAGATAAAAGAACTGGAAGTGTGATCTTTAGAAAACGGTAGGAGCAAATTACATAAAAAAATGAGAATTGTGTGAACAATGCATGCAAAATAATGTTTTGTAGGAGGAATGAAGTTTAAGAGAAGGCAGGAATTGAATGTGCTATGTGATGTTTGACTGACAATGACAGGATACATTATAAGCGATGTATAATGTGTGCAACTGAAAATATGTCATTATGTGGCTGGATGATTTATTTTCATTTATATAAATGTATGATTACCTATGTCATAACTGATAATTTAATAAAGATGTTTCTTGTTTTAAAAAAAGATGTTGCATTCATTTAAGTACTTTGGACAGCATAGGAAATTACACCATCATGTGTGGGATCAAAGCATATGCTTGTTACATAGTTTGAAAAACTATATATAGTACATTAGATGGTCTTATTACAGTGGAAGTTAACCATGGCAATTATACGTTCATTAACATCTTAAAAGCAATTACCAACATTTATCCGTGTTGATAGTGAAGTGGGAATTGTCATGTGCTAAAGACATACTTTTACCATCAAACTAAATATTACAACACAGGAAAGCAAAAGGAAGACACCAAATGCAGAAAAAATAGGTCTAATGTCAGACATTATATCAACAGTCCTCTTTTACCTTAGAAATGTGTTCTAATGCAAATGATCTTGCTCTTATCAACTTTGCAAGTAAAATACCAATATTTGAATCTGTTCTTGATTTTTCACTCAATATCCCTGATTATTTTTACCTTATCCCTGATTAATTTTCCATAATAAGCCAGCCAATCTTATTCATACAACATTGTCCATGCACATTTAATAATAACATTTAAGCAGATTAATTTAACCACATTCAGTTAGTTACAATTCTTCTGGTTGCCATGCAATTACATTTATATCTCAAGCCTCATTCTCAGATAATTTTAATTAGCTAGCAACCACTTGAACCATTAACTGTGTGATTCAGTCTTGGTACTTAATAGTTATCCTGTTTTTCAAGGGTACAATACACTGCAGTCTGAGGCTTTTTCAGTTTAACATTCACTGTGAAAATACAAGTACACACAAGAGCACCTTGTATACATGCACTTTGATTAAAACTTTAAGCAAATGTCCTAAATCAGTTTTGTTGAAGGCCGATTGATATACTATAGCACATATTCATATTGGAATCATATACACCAAAACACTCCAAGTAAAGTAGTTTACGGAAATTTGACACCAATGCAAAATGTAATCATTAGCTTTATTTGACTTCTTATGCCTAAGCAGACCTTTAATTGGAATACGGTAACAATTAGTTAAGGAAATGTATATCTGTATCCATTATTTATTGGAAACACGCAGTAGTTATTCTTTGTATTGCTGCTTCTGTGAAAAACAATTTGCCAAGATAGCTGTTACTTGTCTGACACATTACCTATGTTTTACATGCTTATAGGTTCATAGGTTGGTACTAGGCTATCGTACCTAGGACCTATACAAGCCTAGCCATAACAATTCTGTGGATATTTCTTCCCACAATATTTACTTCCATGGACCCCTGTCTAACAGGGCAACTGACGTGATCCCCGGGGTGAATTTCCTATCTCCCATCCAATCGTCAAGGTTCCTTTTGAAGAGGGCCAAGGAGGCCCTCTGATTGACATGTATGGACAGTCTATGCAGAGTATGGGGAGTCTCTGGGTCAGGAACCTATCCCTCCAGCATGTTTTGTTCATTGTGATGACAAGGTTTAGATCCCAGGAGCGTGTGGCTCTGAGGGATTGGGATTTCTTTAAGTGGAGCATGTCCAACAGCTCTGGGTTTGACACAGCCTTGTATGCTAAGCAGAGATCGCCTCTGTATAGACGATATGCCACAGAGTATAGCTGGAGTTTTTTTAGATGGTCAGCATAGGGCATCTGCTTTAGGCCAGTGATTTTTTTAGTGAGGTATTTCTGCGGCCTTTCCAGCTGTTGCAGATGTCTTGTGAGGTACATACCAAATGGAGCATTGTACTCCATAATGGGTCTAATGAGGGATGAGTACAGTGGGGCAATGACCTCCTTTTTACTGGATGAAAAGCCTTTAGTGATGAGGTGTGCTACATAGAAGGATTTCCTGACTGTTGTGGCAATGTGGTTATCGAAGGTGAGACCACTGTCCATCTGTGTCCCTAAGTCTCTCATCACACTTTTGGTGTTTAGTGTACTGCCACCTATGTGGTAATTCATGGGTACATGGTTTTTCCCAAAGGGAATAACTATATATTTCTTGGCATTAAGCTTGAGCCCATGGTTCTGGCACCAAGCATCTGTTTCTGCTTATGACAATATCTGGTGTTTGTTTATTGTAGTTGTGCATGTGTATGTTTCTGACATGGGTGTATCTGCATCAGTGATACCAGTGGCACAGCAGATGGGGGAAGGGGGTCACAGTACATTCCTGTGAGCCATGTGCGCAGCAGGCATCAAATCAATATATGTCAGCCTAGCTTCACTATGGTGGCCATATATGTAGTAGGAAGCTTGGAGTTCACTTATGTCATTCACATTAAGTTGAATGTAAATGTAACTGACTCAGAGTCTGAGTGTGTTTCACAGCACCTGGGGGATGGGTCTGAACCATCAGAAATCTGTGACACTCAGGATGTGCAGGAAGGCAAAGTCTTTATTCATGAAAAAGTATTACTATTATCAGTATTATAATACTGATAATTAGCTTCATATTTATACATATATTTAATACTTAATTTAACTGAATTTTAGCATATACCAGAGAGATTACTTTAAAGCTTTTGAGTAATATAAATATATTTACATTAATACACTTTAAATGAATTGCACAGTTCCAAAAGTTCTTTGATTGATTTACATCCTGAAGTTTTATATATAAACATTTAGCTTGGTTACACTTTTTAATACACTTCAGAACTAAGAAATGCTAATATGGCTTTTGATGAACTACTAAATGTATCTACAGCTTTATATTTTGTTCAAGAGTTAGCTACCATGTTGCAATGTTTATTGAATAAGTTTCCTCTGAAGTATTATGTAGAATGTATGCTACTATTTTTTATTTTTTATTTATTAAATCTATATATGTACCTTTGATCTGGTATGATTTTATGGTATACATATGACTTTTTATCTTGATTGTTCTTAACTTTTAAATTATTCAGTTTTTAAAGTGCAGCTTCCTTTTTAAATACTAAATGTTTTAAGCCCAGTTTTTAAATGTTTCTCTGTGGCTAATTGATTAATTTAATTCATCTGCTGACAGGCTAAGCCTCCCTATAAATTCATTGATGTTAACATTTTTAAATTGTCTGATGAAGCGTATGGTAGCATACGCGAAAGCGCTTACCTTCTGTCTTGTTTTAATAATAAAAAGTCAAAAATTGTTACGTGGCAGAGTCGGAAGTTTTCATTATATATATAATTATCAGTATTATCACAGTGATTATAATTATTATTATTATTAACATACTGACATTTGTTCCTGCATTGCTATTCATTAAGCTTGCTAATCATCCAACACAGTATACGTTGTAATGTATAAGAATCATCCATCAGTGATTCTTAAGAGAAATAAATGCATTGGTCCATGCTACATTCAAAAGATGTCATTCTTAAACATGTGCTTCAAGTTCGGATAGCTCTTATAGCTTTTAGTTTCTGTTTCTGTGTGTACCCTAGTCTTTATCTCAGAGTAATATAAGATATCTGAGACAGTTTAGCTTTACAAACTGCACATAAAAACGATAATTCTACCCAGCCTACTGAATATCATAAAATATTACGACCAGCATGTCGTGGTGAAAAAACAGTTAAAATCAAGTTTCAGACATTAAAGTGTCATTTCTGAAAAATGGTGGATATAGTCAGGAAGAAAAAGGCATTTGTTCTAAAAATATATTTTAGACATCAAGGATAGTGACATTTGGCTCTTCAGACAGTAGCTAAGGCTTATTAACCATACATCTCAACTGTTCAGATTTTCGCAGAATGTCCAGATTTTTGCCTCAAACTTTTGGTCTGTTGCTCATAAAAATTTGTTTTTTTTTGGCATATCACAAGGATGATCTGAGAAATTAAATCACTAAATAATGACATACATTTGACTTTCAGACTTCATATTCTTTAGGAAATACATTTTAACATAAACGCTGTTATTCCAGCTACCTTCTAAGTTTATAAGAGCAATATTTAAAATCTCTCCCTATTTTTGGGCCCATTATGTCAGGCTTTGTCTAGATTTCTTAGGTTAAGAGCCGGAGAGGTATGTTTTTAACTCTTATAAAGAGCACATTTTTCTCTTTTACAAATACATACATTTCTAAAGGAGAAAGGACACTAAAGTTCTACACTATACACAAGACAGAACTGCTGAAACATGCAACAAAGACTTTAAAACATGACAATATAGCATACTGGCTGCAATTAGTCTATTGCTGCATGAGGACAAATTGCAAGCTTTACACATACAGAAAACTTAATCGTCTGTGAAGGAAGCATCTTAAAAATCTAACATAGATTATTGTTTTCAAGTTGCTGCAGTTTTTCCGATAAGACAAGGAGACTTCAGGAAAGAAAGAAAGAAAGAAATAAAGAAAGAAAGAAAGAAAGAAAGAAAGAAAGAAAGAAAGAAAGAAAAAGAAAGAAAGAAAGATGTTCCAGTTAAATCAATCAAATTCTGCCTGCCATAGAATGGGTCTGCAGTCTAAAATACTGTCTGGTGTCTTATTTCTTTTTGCCAAGTTCCTTTTAAGAGAAGGGACACTGTCTTTGGAAACTCTTTTTCCCACTGCTAATCTAAGGAACAAGGAAATACTTCTAGACTGTTTACAACTTAAAAAGGACTGAACTTCCCAAGTATGGACATTGACTCCATGCACAAGTAAGATCATTTTCAGCTGCATATTTTTTATTAATTTTTGAAGAAATGTATTAATTTGTTTTATTTAAATATCAAATGTATTTATTTATTTTAAATTTTAGCTTATTACTGGACCTAAAATAATTGCCTTTGGAAGAGGCAAAGATATGAATTCGGCCAAACTCATTTTCCTCTCAGTATGTTTGTAAAAAAAAACTTTAGTACTGTCCTATGGAACTAGAGGCTGAATCAGGCCTAAAAGGATTTCTCATTATGTTCCTACCTATTGTAATGACAGGTGAGTCTGGTGATTCCCCAAAAAATGGTATTACATATATAGGGCAAGGATCTGTTGCACGCATATTGTAGACAGGAATGAAAGTGTCATTTCTAGAACTTAATACTGTAGGTTCTTCAGTGAATAGATCATCTGATGTGTGTGTGTGTGTGTGTGTGTGTGTGTGTGTGTGTGTGTGTGTGTGTGTGTGTGTGTGTGTGTGTGTGTGTGTGTGTGTGTGCGTGCGTGCGTGCGTGTGTGTGTGTGTGTGTGTGTGTGTGTGTGTGTGTGTGTGTGTGTGTGTGTGTATGTGCCTGTATGCTCTCTTTGGGCACCACTGGGTACATAGGGTTATTCTGGATACAATTGATGATGTGCAATGTGGCTCTCACAATGGCTGAACTGCAGAGTAGATCCATTTTGCTTGTTACGTAGCCTTTTGCTGGACTATGCATCCTTACTGGTGGACATTCCAGTGGTCTACAGGTGGTGCTCTTGATATGTTAGCCACCTGCTTTAAGGATAATGGATGCAGTCTTCACCTTCTTGCTGCAGCATGTGGATAAATACTTATATCCCCTAGAATCCTCCAGAACTTATGAGCCACATTATAAATATTACATAGCATGCAAGGTCTACAGATGGTACTCAGTACAACAGCCTGCATCCATATAAGTATACACACCCAACCAAGTGTTGACAAAATTACATGCATGAAAAGGAAACACTCCACTAGTTGCCAGGTGGTACTTATTGTTGATGAACAGATAGTTTGGAGAATTCTCATAGGAGCACATACCATGTGGATATGTCATCATTAAGAATTTCTTCCATAGAGCAGAATGGTAATAGTAAGAAAATAATGATAAACAAAGCCTGCATGTCCTCCCTATTTCTATGTGTGATTTCACTGGTTATTCCAGTTTCCTGCCACATCCAAAAGGCATTCTGGAAATAAATTTATAATTGTCTAAATTTCCTGTACTGTGTGTGTGTGTGTGTGTGTGTGTGGATTCAGCATGTAATCAGAGACACATATATTGAACCTGTAGAAATAGCCAATCTACTAGCAGATAGGTTCAGTGAAAACTTCTTCCCCCTACCCCCCCCCCCCCCCCACATATACCCCAAGACATTCCTAGGTCTTAACCACACCCTCCAAAGCCAAAAAACAGAGTCTCTATGGGACCTGATAGCATCTCTGGCTGCATTCTAAACAATTTAAAACATGAGTTAGCAACACCTTTGAATACTCTATTTAACCACAGCCTAAGCACTCCCTCCCAAGTTATCATCAGCTACAGGTGCCCCTCCATGAACCATGATATCCACATTGCCTACTTGGATCTACATAAGTCACTCAAAATACAACTAAACACTCTGGCTATGGGTGACTTTAACTACCCATCCATAGACTGGGTAAATTATACATGTACTAACACACTCGTCCAAAGGTTCTTGGACTTTGTTAACTCTAGTGACTTGGAACAGATAGTATGCACCCCCACAAGGGGCTCAAACATTCTTGATCTAGTACTCATCAACATGGGAGATCGGTGAACCACCACAAGTGTCCGTCTCTCCCTGATGAAATCTGATCACAAATTACTATTGTTCGAAGTAATGATTACATCAGACCCCCCCCCCCCCCCAAGGAGAAAATAGGCTAAAAAACCTCTCCAAAGCCAACTACAGTCACTTAAGAAATGGCATAAACAGCTTCAAAGCTCCTGTCCCCACTGACGGCAAGGTCACCTATACCGTGATATACACTAATGCACTGTATAAGCATCTGTACCATTGTACTGACTCAGCCGTACCTGATAGGACCAAAGCAAGATCCTCTAGAAAAAACAAGCCTGCCTGTTGGACATCTGCCATAAACAGGCTGTACAACATGTGAAAGACACTGCTGTCTAAGAACATAAAGGAATGGTCTCAAAGTTGGAAGCACACCTTTCTCATTTTAAACAAGCAAATAAGACATATTGTAAAGTCCTCTAAAGCTAACTATGAATCTAAACTGGCATCCCTAGCTAAGGATAACCATAACCCATGCTTTAGCTACATCTGAAACCTTAAAGGAAAAGCCCAGATTTATGATGAAATTGTGGTGAATGGTACCACTTATACTGAATCTGTAGAAATAGCTGATCTACTATCGGATAGGTTCAGTGAAAAGTTCTCCCCCCAATCCCCACCACATATAGCCACCACATATAGCCCAGAACATTCTTACCACCTGTTCTCCACCTAATATACCTAAAGAACAGGTCTTAATTGCTCTCTCCAAAGCCAAACGCAGTCTCTATGGGACCTGATAACATCCCTGGCTGCATTCTAAATGGTTTAAAACAAGAGTTAGCAACACATTTGTGTATTCTCTTAAACCATAGCCTAAGCACTGGTTTTGTCCCTGCACAGTAGAAAACAGCTACCGTCATCCCCTTGCATGAAGGGGGTTCATCCACTGCCCCTGGGAACTATAGATTCATTAACCTAACCAGCCTTATCTGCAAGGCTATGGAGACAATCATCAGGGAACTTATCAACAAAGACAGAGGAAGCTGTCAAACACTTGACCTGACCCACTTTGACTTTGTCAAGGGCAGATTGTGCCTGTTGAATCTGGTGGACTTCTTTGAGAATGTCACTAGAGCCTTGGATGAGGGCACACCTGTGCATATGGCCTACCTAGCCTTACCCAAGGCCTTTGACACACAATCCCGCTCCCTTCTCAGGCATCATTGAAAAACTCACTCAGCTGGGGATCAACCCATATATTGACAGGTGGGTTGCAAACTGGCTCACCGACAGAGCACATACAATCAAAATAGGGGATACACCTCAATCAACAGACCCATTACCAGTGGTGTCCCACAGGGATCGGTGCTGGGGCCCCTATTGCTTGGAATCTACTTCTCAGAAGTACAGGCAAAGACAAAAGGTCTGTGGCTGACAAAGTCTGCTGATGACTGCAAACTGGGTGCAGTCATTGAGTTCCCAAATGATGTCAACATTTTACAAGAAGGGCTTACTCAAACCAATGATTGATGTCAAAGTCATGGACTTAAACTCGATGCAAAAAATGCATTAGCATCCCCTTCAGAAAGGGCAGTGGCCCTGTGGATTACCATATTAATAGGAACACCTTAAGCACTAAATCAGTGGTGAGAGATTTGGCACACAGGCTGACAGCAACCTTACCTTTGATTACCATGCCTCCACAGTGGTTAGGAAGGCCCTCTGTGTTGCTCACCTCATAAGTAAGGGCATAGCTTTCAAAACAAAACAGGTTATAACCCCCCTGGTACTCTTCCCTCATCAGGCCAGTAATAGAGTACAATGCTCCCCTTGGTATGTACCTTACTAGACACCTGTAGCAGCTAGAGACCTCAAAGGTTTCTCATGAAGAAACTTCATGCTCTTCAGCATAAGTTAAATGGACAGCCTAAAATCACTGTCAGCATACTCTGTATCATATAAACTACTCAAAGGTGACCTGTACCTTGCATACAGAGCAACCTCTGATCCTGCCTTAATGTCTATGTTGCACATTCATAAGTTAAATGGTACAAGATTCACACACTCTAAGGACCTTAACCTTGCCTGTGACATCAACAGGACTTGCTGGAGAGACAGATATGTCTCACAGAGATTACCTCTCCACTGGAACAAACTTCCAATTCAAGTTAAACAGAGCCCCTCATTGACCATATTTAAATGTAACTTGGATGACTGGATGGGAAACTGCAAATTTACCCCAGGGGTTTCACCTGTGTCCCTCTTGGATAGGAGCAGTCGGTGCTGATTTAGATCAGCTTGTAATCATTGATCATATCCCTAGGACCTATGGGGAACAAGGGATGAAACTTGTTAGGCTTATAAGGGCCCTTGGTTCATTAGCCTAGTAACCTCCTATGATCCTGTGATCCTATGAATGAATGAATGATGTTATATGGTGAAACAAAAGAAAACCTACAGTGACTAGCCAGTGGTTTCTCTTTTTTCATGGATGGTGCTCTCTACCTTCTGAAACCCTGAATAATGACACCACTCTTTTTCATATCTAATGATTTGCTGGAAAGAAGTACAACACCTATAACCAAACATGTACAGTGGTGGAACATATGTGGTATTCTGAATAGGTAGTTCAGTGCCTGGATACCTGTGATGCAGTACTCACACAAAAGTACTCCTGTAAGAGGAGTAACTCCTATTATACATGCACTTTTTGCACTCAACACATGTCTTTTCCTGCTCTGGAAATGAGACGTCCATGTCTGCGCAAGACTGTGTGAGGCTCATCATTGTTGTTTCAACATCACCTACATCTCAGTGGCTGTACCGGACACATCAAATGTGCCACATACAACCAACAATTAAGAAATGGATGCCAAAATACAAATATAAGTTACACAGACCATTGTTCATCAAATCCATGTAATACCACATAATATCAGGCATACCTGTGTTTCCTGGCTCTGCTGGCCTGCACAGAATCCAAACTGAGTTCCTCTTGTAGTGCAAGAAGGAGGTAGGTGGCTATAACCCTCAAACCAAATGATAACTTGAGTCCCAGAGTTACTTGCTGACACAAGCTCCCATTGAATACCATGTACCTGGTATGCCAGAGCTATTCATTCAGGCCAATACATATGCATCTGGTTAACAAGCAAATGCCTTGCATAAAACAAACTCCTGTCTGACATGGAGATTTGCACTTCATATGATAGCAGTACTGGATACAAAACTACACAAGCAGATATGGTCACATATGTAGAGTATAGATCCTACATAAATTGATTTGTGGCATGTAATATGGACCTGACTGGAGTGTCACTGGGAGCAGCTACTTCATGTCACCTTCAGGTATGATGTTTCATTGTAACTATACACCATGAAAAGTGGGGAACTTCTTATATGGTGTCTGTGGTGGAACCTGGCTAGGTCCAGCATGAAAGCCCTTGCAATCCAAAATCGGCACCCTGTGCTTCCTTCTGGCATAACCATGCATTGCAATGAACTGCTGCTGGCAGGTATGTAATATCTGTAAATAGCTACCAATTTATTTACATCAGCTGTCATACGTATGCACAGGAAAATCCCTGAGTACCTACATCTTTTACTGTGCAAGCAAGGCTAGACTATACTGCCTTGCAGACTGCAGAAAGCACCAGTTTCTCCATCAGCAAAGTTGCCAGTCCTTCTGCATCTAGTCAGACCTGCCCAACTTGGTTTACTGGACTGTTGATAGGTGTATTTAATAGTGTTAGCCATGCTATGCAGCTCCCTGATCAGCATGAAACACATATATGGCACTCTTACAGCAGTGTCACTTGTATGTTTCTGCAGTACCACATGTAATACAATCCTACACCTATCTGGTGGCAGAGAAGGATATTGCCCTGTCAAGTGCTCATGTGACTTGAGTTCAATTAGCGGTTTGGGCAACTGATGTTGCTGGCAGAGAGGATGGGTGGTGTCTGTAGTAGGGGGAGTGAAGAAATTTCTGCAGTGCCATGGGGCTGAGAGCTCACAAACTATGAAAGCACCATGGCTGCTCAGGCCAATGAGGTCGCTCATGCCCTGCATGTGAAGGAGAAGGCATAAATGGACATAGTTGGAAAGCTGGCAGTCTATGTGATGATGCAGGTATGCAATTAATCAGCAGGAGAGTGGTTAGGGCCATAAAAGAAAAAGTGCTGTCATTGCCAGGATGCCAGTAAGAGCACTAGAACCCCTCAAAATCTATCTAGATTGGAGGCTGCTCACCAGCAGAGAACAATGGGCCCATGTTCAATTCATAAAGCTTGATGGTCATTGAGCAGTGGGGAGAAAAAGATATAGAAAAAAAACATACAGTGCAGCCCTACAACATACGTTTGCTAGCAACACTTTCCCTACTAACAGGTATCCCCAGCAATGAAACAGGCAAGTGAGGAGCACTATCTAAATGATAAAGTAAAAGAATGTGGCATCCATTCAAATGTGATACAGGATACAAAGAGCACAAGCTGTACCATTGTTCCTCCATTTCTTAGTGTGAAACACATCTGCCATGTCTTACAGCTCTCCCAGTACCAGTAATGAGCTCTGTCACATTTACAGTGCTATCTGTACAAGTGCTGTCTCATGTATGCATTACATCAGTTGTACAAGTGCCTCTTGTACCATCTGTTACCAAGTAGCAGCTTCTGCAGCACTTATGACATGTCTCCTGTGCTGTTGATAGGTTCATAGGTAAGTACTAGGCAAGCTACCCTGGTGGGACATTTTAAGCCTAGCCAATTTCCCTTTTTGTGCTCAAAATAACCTATCCCATTTGCTTATAGATTGGTCTTATCCATCCTATGGTATATATATATATATATATATATATATATATATATATATATATATATATATATATATATATATATATACCCTAATAAGAATAACTGGGATCATAGTATGGATAATTTGAGGAGACCCATGCATGGAATAACACATTTAGGAGAAGAATCTGTCCATTAGTAGTACAGGGGCACTCCTGGGGTAAACTTTCTGTTTCCCATCCACAGATGTAAGTTGTGCTTATAGAAAGTTTGTTCCATAGCAACGGTATCCTCTGTGAAATATACCTGTCCCTCCAAACCATTCTGTAGATGTTGCAGAAAAGGTTTATATCCCTAGACTGAGTAATTCTGATGCCATTTGATTTGTTGCTGTGTAGTAAATCCATCAGTAATGGGTTGTGGGATGATTTATATACCAGACCAGATCACTTCTTATCAGTCTGTAGGGTACCGAGTATAGTGATAGGGCTTTGAATCTGTCCATGTAGGACATGCTGTTTAGGCCTTGTATCCTTTTAGTAAGGTATATCTGTGGACGTTCCAGTTGCTGCATGTGCCTGGAAAGATACATGCCAAATGAGGCATTATATTCAATGATCTGCCTAATGAAGGCTGAGTAAAGGGGAGCAATGGCATCCCTAAATCTAGACACAGTACCTTTGTTTATAGGCTATGCAATATAGAAGGACTTTCTTACAACAACAGACACATGTTGGTCAAAAGTTAGGTCTTGGTCCACAAATGTTTTCAAATCACAGACATCTAGGTCAACACTTAAGGGTGTATTGTCAATGTAGTAGGTCCCTTGGTTAGATGACTTCTCATTAGATATAATAATACAATTTTTTTAATTTCGTTTCAGACCATGATTTTTCCACCAGTTATTTGAAACAAACCTTCTTGTGGGATGGCTAAGTCATTTGGGGATTCAATAATTTTTCATAGTTTGCAGTAATTTACAAACTTAGTCAGCCAGAGGTCTTTGGTATCGGCTTGTACTTCAGAAAACTAGATTTCAAACATGCGAGATCCCAGCACAAAAGCCTGGTGGCTCACTGGTGGATGGTCTCTTTATGGAGTCAACTTCCCGTATTTTGATTATCTGCATCATATCTGTGAGGCAGTTGGCAATACAGCAGGTTGCATAGGGATTTATTCCCAGCTCATTCCCACCAGTACAGCTCTTTTGAGTATGTTCCTTTAACACCCAGTGGGTGTAGCTTGAGTCTTTAAAAATTGAAGTTATCACCTTACAGTTCTAACAAATACTCATTGACAGAGGTCAAATATCAATACAATTGTTTGTCATCATATATGCTTCATGATAAAATATTCTGATAAATTGTACTTAGCTTGCTTTTGGAATTATTAATATAAATATGAACAGGCAATATTTGACACCTAGAGGCACAGTAGGGGGTAACTGCAGAAACACCTGGAGGTGCACTCGGCTGTAATTACTTTTTCTACTATGCCTGAGTGGGAATTGCGTCAAATGTTTTGGGCAGGTCGAGGTATGTAGTGTGTACCATATTTCCTTTATCCATTGCTTTGGTGACCTTTTCATAAAAATCCATGACTTGCTCTTGATGAATCCAAGCCTAGTGTTTGGAGGTCTGTGATATAGACATCAGTGACTGTACAAGATTTTACAAAACAACATACTTCACATAAATTCAAATTATTGTAGACTCTTCAAGTAAAAAAATATTGTAGAGTCACATTTTTTTACCTACAACCTTAAGAAACACATCTCATAGCATACCTAATTCTGCAGATGCAGTCTTTTCTCCAAAATGTAGCACTTTTTCTCTTGTACTATAGAATGACAAATAAAACTGCTTTGCAGGATAATACTAAATGAAAAAGGAACGATCTTTATGTATTTTAGACATACCACATCAAACTCATTAGGAAAAGGCTGCAAGCTCATGATGGTTTATGCATCACTCTAAAATAGCTTAGTGGAAAGTCACACAGATCAGCATTGAATAGTAACACACTACCTGGATTTGCAAACTGCTGATAGTTGTATTTTAGTGTAGCATACATTTAGTTTTACAAATATGCTTGCATTTTCCTTGCAATGTGCTTGACAGTGCTATGTGGTGGTGAAATTTTATGTCTGTGCTTGAGCAAAAGAACCTGAGCACGTGCTTACTCTTTGTAGATGTGATTGCAAGTTGCTGTAAATGACTCAAGACATGTAGAAGCCAGTTATGCACTCACTTGTTTGATTTTCCGATTTTGTGTGTGAAGATACCCAGGAAGAAGGGAAGACCCACCATCTCAACCCATAGAACCAGTTCATTCAGCAACTTACTGGTGGCAGAGTTCGAATTGTTGACAGATTGTTATGGGGATGTGATGTACAGAACATATTCCATCACTTCTCTCTGATTCCATAGCATAATGCTTCCACAAGTGAAATATCCTACAATAGAATCCTTCTCAATACTTCAGTCAGCTGAAAGTATCCCTCACTGCAAAGCACCCTTATCAGTATGATAATATATTTTTAATTAAAGTTATCTTCATAGGTTTATTGGTATATACTCAGCTAACGACCACTGGGGTCTTTATTAGCCTAGTAATGCAACCAAAATGTATCCCATAGGCTATTTTGCCTTACAGGTTGTTCTAAAGGGGTATATGTTAGTTGGGGCATGATTTAACTGCTGTCTCTTTCCATCAGAGACATAGGTGTCAGGCCAGGGGTGGAATTTCAATTTCCCATCCACTGGTCCAGGTTACACTTAAATAGGGTTAGGAAAGGACTCTGCTTCATATTGATGGAAAGCCTATTCCAGAGAATGGGAATTCTCTGAGATTCATACCTATCCTTCCAACATGTCCTATTTAAATCACAATCAAAGTTTATATCCTTGGATGTAGTACTTCTGATGCTGCTCATTGTGTGCATATGCAAAAGGTCCATCAGGCCAGGATCTAAGAAGACTTGTATGCCATGTGTAAATCTCCTCTCAGTAGTGCGTAGGAAATATATTATAGGTATAGAGCTTTGATTTGATCTGCATGGGGCATTGTGTTTATGCCCTGTATTCTTTTTGTGAGGAACCTCTGTGTACATTCCAGTTACTGCATGTCCCTAATCAGGTACATACTGAAGGGAGTGTTATATTCAATGATGGGTCTGATGAGAGCTGAGTATAGTGTGTGTACATTCCAGTTACTGCATGTCCCTAATCAGGCACATACTGAAGGGAGTGTTATATTCAATGATGGGTCTGATGAGAGCTGAGTATAGTGTGTGTACATTCCAGTTACTGCATGTCCCTAATCAGGTACATACTGAAGGGAGTGTTATATTCAATGATGGGTCTGATGAGAGCTGAGTATAGTGTGTGTACATTCCAGTTACTGCATGTCCTTAATCAGGTACATACTGAAGGGAGTGTTATATTCAATGATGGGTCTGATGAGAGCTGAGTATAGTGTGTGTACATTCCAGTTACTGCATGTCCCTAATCAGGTACATACTGAAGGGAATGTTATATTCAATGATGGGTCTGATGAGAGCTGAGTATAGTGTGTGTACATTCCAGTTACTGCATGTCCCTAATCAGGCACATACTGAAGGAAGTGTTATATTCAATGATGGGTCTGATGAGAGCTGAGTATAGTGTGTGTACATTCCAGTTACTGCATGTCCCTAATCAGGTACATACTGAAGGGAGTGTTATATTCAATGATGGGTCTGATGAGAGCTGAGTATAGTGTGTGTACATTCCAGTTACTGCATGTCCCTAATCAGGCACAAACTGAAGGGAGTGTTATATTCAATGATGGGTCTGATGAGAGCTGAGTATAGTGTGTGTACATTCCAGTTACTGCATGTCCCTAATCAGGCACATACTGAAGGGAGTGTTATATTCAATGATGGGTCTGATGAGAGCTGAGTATAGTGGCATGATGACTTCTCTGGACCTCGATTCCTTTCCTTACTTACAAGTTGAGTGACACAGAATCATTTTCTTACTATCTTAGACACATGTTTGTTGAAAGCCAGGTTGCTATGTACATGAGTCCCTAAATCCTAAACTACTGTGTCTGCTTTTAGGGATGTTTTATTGATGAGGTAGTTTCCAAGGTGGCCAGCTTCCCAAAAGGTGCTATTATACTTTTCTTGGCACTGAGTTTTAAGCCATGTCTTTGGCACCAGTCACTTCTCTGTATTAAACTTTCCTGTAGAATGTCTGTATCTTTAGGGGCTTCTTTGATTGCTCCAAGCTTAGTAAGCCAGAGGTCCTTGGCATCAGCCTTGATTTCCAAGAAACAGATGACAAACAAGAGTGGACTCAGCACAGAGTCCTGGCAGGCTCTACTTTTGACCAGACTCTTTGTGCAAGTGGTGTCTCCAGTCCTAACTTCCTGAGTCCTATCTGTGAGCCAGCTGGCTATCTAGTGGGTTGCATAGGGTTTATGCCTAATTCCATTAATTTGTTCACAATGTGCGAGGAGGGTATTGTGTAAAATGCCTAAGGTAGGTCAATGCAGGCAGCATGCACCATTTTGCCCTCATCCACTGCCTTGGTGACCTACTCAAAGAGTTACAGCAGGTTCAGCAGACATGACCTGCCTTTGACAAAACCAAACTGGGCTAGTTCTAGCATCTGACAATTTCGTATGTCATTGTTAATCATTTCCATAATAATTCTTTCCATGGATTTGCATTTGAGACTAGTCAGGCTAATGGAGCTGTAGTGCCTAAGATCTATTGATGGTCCACCCTTATGTAGAGGGATAACTGTTGTGGTCTTCCATTCACAGGCACGCAGCTTGTTCTGAGGCTAATGTTGAAAAGTGTCTCCAGTAGCCCTGATAGGTCATATTTTAAGCTATTTAGAACGCATCCTGGGATATTATTGGAGCCCACTGAAGTTGTATTCTTGGCCTTAGAGAGTGTTTTTAAGAACTGCACTATACTGATAGTTGGAGGGATTATGTTAGATGTTATTTCCTGATGGATGGCTGGGGATGAGATTGGGGTAAAGTTGGAGATGTATTCGTCAGCCAGAATATTTGCTATATTTCCTGGTCTGGTGAACATGGCTCCATTAAACAGCAGTTTGCACATTGTTTTGTACTGCCTTTGAGGTTTCAGACATAGCTAAAGAAGGCCTTATGGTTGTCCTGGGTCTTGGTTATTTTTTACCTCAAAATTTGCTTTGTTGGATTTAATTAGACTTCTTAGATGTCTATTCAGTTTGATGACAGAGTTTCTATCATTTTCCGTGTTACACTTCCAAATTTTAGCTATGACTTTTTTCTTTTGTTGTATAACATGATTAATTTTGCATTCCATCAGTATGGTTTGTTTTTAAGTTCGTTTTGGGCTTACTTCTGGTAGGCACAGCCATCTCCATGCAGTCATTATGGTTGTACAGACCATCTGTAAATAATTCTGCACAGACTACTGCAATGTCTGGGTTTGGAGGGGCTTGAAATTTTAACAGGTTATTACATAATAAAATGTAGTTTGCCTAACTGTGAGAGGGTTTACTATTGTTACAAAACTGATTTTTATTCCAAAGGAGACTGCTTTTTGGTCTGACCTTACCAGAGAGGACACAACACTAAGGGGGGTGCAGGGTTCTCCTTTGTTTCTGAGCACCAAATCCAATTGTGCCTCTGATCCAGGGAATTTGTGTTTCCAAAGTCTAGGAACCTCTGTGCCTGCAACTCTGGGGACACATAGGATTCCCATTTTATATAGTGATAATTAAAGTTCCATATTTGGATGAATGGTGAGTGACTCAAACAGGTCTAAATGTGTGCTATGGGTTTCATGTGGCATAGAGGGTGACCTGTAACTTGTTAGGATATGGTATGGGACTTTCTTCATGGTAATGTGGATATAGAGGAACTCCAGCATGTCATCCTGTTTAACCAGCCTAGGGGTATGCTTGTTATTAATGTAGCTCGAGACACCTCCACCTTTAATCCATGCCTGTTCAGTTGCTGGTCTGAATCTGTGGAAGGCACTGAAGCTTTGCACTGCTGGCAAGTTCTAGGTTGTACTGCATAATTCAGTATTGCTGTACTGTGCTACTGGTAGCAGTCAAGCAATTTTGTCTTGTGAATGCATGTTTGCAATGTTTAGGAAATGCAGGGAGAATCAGTGATATAAGTGAGAATCTGTTACTGCATGGTTCATATTTTCTTATATTATCAGGAAGAGTTCTGCATGATGCCAGAGTTCAAAGTTTTCTATTTTATAAGATGGTCACTGACTTGGAGTGGAAGTGAGCTGTGCAGGCTTTTCAGAAGCATGTGAACCAGGTATGGTATAAAACAGAAACCTTTTGTTTCAGTAAATGTTTCTAGAAGCATGTGTCCCTTAGGGAGGGAGTAATGGGGCCTAGCTATTGCATATACCATAGGGGAGACATTTTTTTTCAACAGAGTTGTCTAGAAACCTACATGCCTGGGGCAGGGGACTGATGTTAGATGTACTTTTTTATATTATATTATAGATATATTTGCTAATGGGGACATTTACAGCTAGATGTCATGAAAAACAGAAGGATTTAGACAGCAGATGTAGTACTGGGAACATTTTTAGGTTTACTTAATTGGTTAGTTAGTTATTTAGACAATTAGCTGTATTTTTCTTTGTCTGCATTTGTGCAGGTAAGTGACCTGCATCACAAAGGACTTTTTTTAGCCATGAGCTTATTATATGCATATTAATAATTAATAACCTTTTTATGATACAGTAGCACACAAGCATTAAAAGCTTTCTAAACTGCATAGCAACAGTCTGGATAAGACATTGGACAACAAGGAGATAAATTAAATAGGCTGTAAAGCTTCAGTCATGTACTCTGACTTTTATTTTAGTCTAGGCAGTTTTTCAGAAGTTTGGAAAGACACCTGATATAAGAGAGCCATTTAAGATGTGTTTCAGGAAGACAGTAATAACGGTTTCAAATGCCCTAAATAAAACCAAAAGGTCACCAAGAGTCCAATGGAATCTTAGGTGCTATAAGATGAAAGCACTTACTTTTCTAATAAATAAAGGTGCCCACTCTTATTTTCCTTTTGTTTTGTTTTATCATATCCCCTTATCAGTTTAGGTTATAGGCAATCTGCACCATTTTAACTATAATGGGAATTAACACAGCAAAGAATGTAAAATTGTTGAGAATGCAAAATACATTATGCTGTCCTTTTCATTGTTTATATTTTCAATGGTTTAGAACTGCTGATCTGCTGATAGAAAAAAAAAATTGGAAATGTTCCTCAAAAATGTTAGCTTTGATTCCTATTTTTGCAAGAACAGTTAGGGTGGGTTTTATCTGCCATATTCCCTTGCTTGCCAAGTTGCTTAACTCTTTCCAGAAAGTAATAGGATTTCCAGGCAAAGCCATCTGCCACTGTTTTAGGAAGGTGGCTTTTGTTCCATTAACACTATTTTCTCAGTGTATCTAATGTGACAACAGAACCTGTAGTCACCCAGATCATTGCTGTCTTTGAATTTTTCTAAGTTTGCTTACAGTTTGCATATGTCTATCCAGCCTTTGGTATGATCCATGAAACAGCTGCTCTTTTGCCCTGTTTGGATCACAATGGCAAGAATTTGTGTTGGAGCGGCAGTAAGACATTAATAAAGTGTTCCAAGTGCAACACTGAGGTCTTTTTGGCCTGTATAATTATTCTAGTCTGTAGCAGTAGGCATTAAATTCCAAAGCTATCTTTAATTATGTGTATGTATTCAGCCTACTTTTTAATTTGTGTGTTTTTGCTTAGCAGATAGCAAACATAATGCAATGATCATGGAGAAAGGGTAGCTCGACTTTGATAGTATGTTATATATATCTGTTCAGTTGGTATAGAGTCATTCTAGAATGGAGTGATTCAACTTGGTTTGACTAGGTAACTGTGTTTATTAACTTAGGAAATCTAGTTTGAAAGGAATTCAGTGGAATGTAGCTGTAACTTATCATCCTGATTTAAATGTATACACTCATCCGAATTCCATTACAATTTTGTAGCAAAGCATTATGGCTGCTATAACATTGTTTGTTGATTGTAGCAAGGCTGATGGTGGTTGGTATGGTGACAACCTCTCTTTACCCTGGGCCAGTAATCAAGGAATCTCAATCCTCAGCACTGAAACCGGAGAGAGAGAAACGGTCACTAAAAACAGGAATGAATTTACACAGTATTTTCAAATGCAGCTCTCTGCATCAAACACAATTTCCCCCAAGAGCACACAGGAAACACTCTCCACCAGTATCGGACTCTCTGTTTCTCCAGATCCCAAACTAGACTCAGTTTGGAGCACTGTGTCCCAGTTCCAAGTAGCTGACACACCCACACCTGGGTATTAGATTTTCACACACACACACACACACACACACACACACACACACACGCACACACACACACACACACACACACACACACACACTCCTTTTGCCCGGACAATGAGATAATCTTGCTGCCACCAGTCAACCACTGTCAGGCTCTTACAAGGGTATCCAATTATACTGAGTAAAATCAATACTAACATAAACAGTAGAGTGTAACCAAAGCAGCCAGGCTTTTCAGGGTGACCAAGGTGTCACTAAAGTAATCATAGGTATTCTCAAGACATTACAAGTATTCTCTAAAAGAACAGCCACAATGAAAGGTATAAAATATTTAATAATAAATAATAAAACAGAAAACATGAGAATACGAAATATCAAATACAATAAATATCAGAGTTTCAGTCACAAGAGAAATAAAAATAATACAGTTGGATGGAGTCAAACAGATGCAGAAAAACACTATTAAACTAATCTCACTGTTATATCCTGTCTAAAGAATAACTGTTCCCTAGATAACTTAATACAGCAAGGCAAGATAAGATGTTAAGATGTTCACTTCCACAAAGCAAGGTGATAACCTTCCAAGTAATTGAACTTGAACTCAACTAATTCAACTAACTAACTCAACTGACTGTCATATATTTTTGTATCAGGTTCCAAAGAAAAAAAACAAGCTGCAGTTAGAGTTCATAGGTTCATAGGTTCATAGGTTCATACTAGGCTATCTGCCCAAGGGCATTTATAAGCCTAGCCCATAGTTATGCGGCTTTCGCCACCCCTTTAGTTTGAATAAAAACTATGCCTATCATTTTGCTGTGCCTCTGTCAAGCAGTGACAACCTTATTTTTCATCCAGGCCCAATAAGTCATTTAGGAATAATAAAGCAACTAGTCAAGTAGTAAGGATGCCAGCACACTATGATTATAACAGTAACTTAGGTACAGATACAGTGAGGAAGTACTGGCCGATTCTAATGCAAGACTCACAGATTAGAACATTGCTAGATGAGACACCAAAATTTATGTTTAAAAAACAAGAAATCCTTGAAAAGAATGCTTTGCTACTCACAAGGACTAAAGGAAAAGAAGGAAATGTTGATAGGCACGCTACCATGCACAAAGTGCAATCAATGTCAATTTATTGAACAGAGTAGCAATTTTATCCATCCTGATACACATCAAACATATACATTTAAAGCAGAGGCCAATTGTAATAGTAGAAATGTTATATATTTAGCAGTTTGTCAAGTATGTTTTTTGTTTTATGTGGGAAAGACGAATAGGAAACTTAGATTCCGTATTCGTGAGCATCTTCTGCACATTAAAAAAGTACACCCACAAATGCCTTAGCCAAGCATGTAACCCAAAAAGGACAGTCACATTTATTTAAATTCCAAGGAATGGAACAGGTTTCATCTAGTAAAAAGAGGTAGTGATTTGATAAAAAACACAGAAACCTGAGAAACTAGATGGATAATTAGGCTGAGAGCTGACAGAGGTAGAGGCCTTAATGAAAGGATACCTATGAAGCCCATTTTGAAGAATAGGTCCCTTTTTAAATGAAATACTAAGATGAATATGTTTGAGTACATTTTTATATGAGACTTATTATATGAGCTGTTTGTACTAATGCTTTTATTATTTTTCATTATCTGCTATGCTGAGGTTTTTAACCATGATGTTTAAAAGATGCACTTAGAAGTATATGCAATGAGGATATATGCTGTTTTTAGTCTTTGGTTGAACAATTGCTTACTGATTGATTGATTGTAGTTAATTGTTAAGCATACTTATATGGTACCACAGCTATACATTTTTATGGTCTGATGAAGTGGTGTGATACAACCATGAAAGCGCTAACCTTGTTTTATCTGAGTTCTATGGAATAATAAAGCTTGTTTTACTTCACTTTGGATGGACTGAGATTTATTTACCTATGGTTGAAGTATTGGTCTTTTTTCCTGTGTAATATTAATCAGTTATAATAAAACGGTTGATACATATTTAAGATAAGCATCTCTACAAGTCAGTGTGATAGTCAAATGACATAAAATCATCCAGAAAACTCCAGCCAGCCATGCTGGCATATGCCACGCATGCACTACCCTATTCTCCTTAGCATAGATGACAATACCTCACATCGTCACAGGTGTATTAAGGCAATTCTGAGTTTCATCATGTTGCCTATTAGGCATTTGCATATGTGCTTAGAATTATGGCTATCTAAGTTTGATGAGCAGGCAATGAGATAATGATTTTAAGAATTCTTGACCTGGACTAGTTGTTCATCTCAAGCTCTTTTTCCAGTCTATAAAGCTAGGACATGTGGCAATGCTTAATGACAGCACACGATGATAAGATCACAGCAAGTAAGTCATGGGACCATTCTCATATTGCTGATAACCATTCCCATGATGGTTATGAATATCCCAACTAGGGAGCTGTGCCAATGCATATCTAACCCACTGACTATGGTGGGAGCTAACTGCAAACTAACAAACAATGTTCTTAAGGGTCTATATTAGAACACCTAACTTTCAAAATTTCAAGTGTTCTAATATCGACCCATTTTCAACGAATGCTGAAAATATCGAAGAAAAGAAAACTGAATTTTTTCCTAGGGAAAGAATTTGGTTGCTCATTTCTGTTGCTTCGGTATTTTCAGTGCTGTGGTGGAAAGTTACGGCACGGGTTCAGGTAAGTGTGCGATTGTGTGGACATGACGGTTAGGGCGGGTTAGATGAGTTAGGGTTAGGGCGCAGGTAAGGTAAGTGTGTGATTGTGTGGATGTGAGGGTTATGGCGGGGTAGGTGAGTTAGGGTTAGGGCGCGGGTGAGGTGACTGTGTGATAGTGACGGACCTTAGGGTTAGGGTTTGGGTTAAGGTAATTGGATGGTTAGTGGTGTATGTATAGTTTAGTGTATTGTTAGGTGTAAGAGTTTAGGTGTATGTGTGTGGATTGCTGTTTGTTTGGTGTGCTTGGGTTGTGTTGAAAAAATTTGCTGTTCTGTATGTTCAATGTTTTAAATTTTCGATTAATAGGGTTCGATATTAGAAAACTCGAAATTTTGAAAGTTCAGTGTTCTAATATAGACCCAGTACTTAAACCCAAACCTGACTGCAAAGTACTTGCAGCTAAGGAATTTTCATACCACAGATCTGCTGCCTTACAGAGAAAGCAGTGCAGCTAACTGCTATATAACACATGCCTCTCAACTGTCTAGCATTCTGCAGGATGTCCATATTTTTGCCTCATATTTTGGTCATTCCTCATAAAAGTTGTGGTTTTCTGGCAAATCATTGAGGATTAAAGTCAGTAAATAATGACAGACATTTGAGTTTCAGAATTCAGAAAATGCATGCTAATACAAAACTTTCTAAGTTTATAGGAGTAATAATTAAAAACAAATGTATCTGTGTTTGGCATTTGCCCCCCCCCCCATTTATTTTGGGTCTATATTATAAGATTGACAGTTGAAAACATCAAACAACATATGGTCAACACCATATGGTCGATGTCTTCAAATGTCGACCTTATAAAAAGACAAAAAGAAAAAAGTACCCTAACAGGTTTAAGCAGGGGGGCAAGCCCCCCGGCACCCCACACACTCCCCGCTACTTAAATATACAAACCATGAGACTGCACTACATTGCAGCAAACAGAAATCTCCCCTTATGGAGATTTCCATTTACACGCTCGAAATTCTGAACATTCAATATTCTCGTGTCAGCAATGTCAGATTCAACATTGTCGGCTTTCGCAAATATTATATAGACCCTTTATTTTGGCTTTGTCCACATTTTTTGCAAAAGAGGTTGAGGGATATAATCCAACTGCTCACTCTGTATACAGGAAAAACTTGCATTAAATGCCTGGCCTCCTTCTCTCAAAAAAGATCAGTATTATAACCAAGTAGTTATCTCAAGCAACATTTATTACACCAACAAGCAATTATATATTCTAAAAATGTAAGTACTTGCTCACACCAATTATTATGTTAGGCAACATTTTGGAATGCCCCCAATAACAACTGCCTTATTTATCTTTATGAGCACAGGAGTATTATAGGCCCACTAGCTGCACCTCAATGTACTATAAACAGTTGATGTAACAGTCTGCTTTGCAATCAAAAAGATAAATAATAATAATTAAGTATTTTAGCAGAAAGAAAATGAACAAAAAGTTGTACCTTTGAACCCTCCCATACAAACTGGTAACAACTTTAGCCTAGTAAACAGATTTTTCTGCCTGCAAAATAAAAAGTATAGTCATGTAAGTTGCACATTTGCATAACATTAGATGGTTGAAATCATCACTGATGCAGTAACCCTTAGACAATAAGGGTTGTTTCCTGCCAAGGAAACAACAGCCAGGCAGCTTCATAAAGCTCTGGCATCCTCCGAAACTACTTCTCTCTGACCGCTGACTGGCTAATCCCCATTAAGGAAATCAGCAGTCAGAGTGAAACTTTCTTCAAGACTTTTTGCCCATACAATGAGACAACAGCCTAACAATCCTGAAATGACTAACCAATATAAACAATAGAATATATAAAGTAGAAACAAACTCAACCTTGCATTATATTTCCACTACAACTATATACACATGTTGGAGGATGGAGGGTGAGGAATTCAAAAATCAGCTATTATGGGTAAGTGCAACTTATGCAACTGTACTACGTTCATAATTCCCACTGCTGTAGTAGTCCTTAGGCTATACAGGTTGCATGCCAAAGTTTATCCATCTTGGAAGGAGGATGGATATGGATCCAGGAGCCCCTGGAAAATGGTCATAGCAAATTTGACCCTGATCTAGTAAAATAATCTAGTTTGTAATGCTTTGTAAAAGTGTGTACACAGAATCTTGTCGCTGCTACTAGAATGTTTCTAGAATCTACTCCTTCCCTGTATGCCATCAAAAAAGACAAGGCTCTAGTAATACATACCTTGATACTGCCTGGAGTGGATTTGTCATGGTAGGAATAAGAAAAACAATAGCTGAGGACAGCCACTGGGAGCTTGTCGATTTATACACAGGATACCCCCCCCCCCAATAAGAAATAAATAGCTGATCAGCTTTCCTAAAGGGCTTAATTCTATGAAGTTAGTACCTGAGCTGCTTATGCTTATGCATGTCCTGAGTATGCCAAATCTGTTCCCTCTTATTTTTATGTTCTGGGTAGAAAACTGGGAGATGGATGGCTAGATTCAAAATAAAGTCTTAAACCACTTTAGGCATGAATGACAAATTTATTCTTAAAGATACCTTATCCTTATTGAAAATCAGATAGGGTTGACCCACCTTGGAGTTTGCAACAAAGATATTCTTCCTGCAGATATCAGAACAGTCAAGAGTATAGTCTTCCAAGTCAAAAACCTTAAATCAGCTGAGGTGGCATATTCAATTTCTCCAGCACTTGAGATTCCAAGGAGGTACAGCCTACTTATCAGGAGGTCTCAGATGTAAAAATCCTTTCAGAAACTATTTGAAAACAAACACAGAAGAAAGAGCAGTATTCATGGGCAGACATGCTGAAATGGATGTAAGATGGACCTTTACAGAGGAATAAATGAGGCCAGTGGAAAGAAGCTCACATAAATATTTACTGAATCCTTTATAGGCCCCTGGTTATTGGCTTGGCACTAACTAGAAATTGCATCTACTTACCAATATAGAATTTCTTCAGTAGGCTTTCTTGCAACCTTTAGTACCTGTCACACATCCTTATGAAATAAGTGCCTAAAAGGTATCAGAACTGAATCATCCTTGCAATTAGTTGAAGTTGTTTGAGAGTGGTGTGTGTCAAACTCCCCCTGTTTTATGTGAGAAGATCCAGTCTGTGAGGAAGCTTGTGGTATGTGCCCTTGGCCAGTTCCAAAAGAAGGAAGAACCAATGTTGCTTGGGCCAAAGGAGGTCACTACAATTATTTTTGAGTATCCTTTTGAATGTTCATAATTACACTGGAAATTGGTGGAAAGGATGGAAATGCATAAAGGAACATTCCCTTCTAAGGGAAGGAAAATGCATCTATTTTCCAGGCTTGCTTGCAAGAAGGCATGGAAGAAAACTTGTCTAGTTGTCTTTTTAACAGAAGGTGAAATTATTTATATGAGGTGTTCCCCACAACTGGATCAATTCCTGGAAGACCGCCTCATTCAATTTCCATTTGTGAGGGTCTGTCCTGGTCCTGCTCAGCTTGTCTGCCAATATGTGTTGCTCTGACTGAATGTAAGATTCTTGGCAGGTTAAGAAATGCTGAAGACCTAACTCCCAAGCTATTATTGATAACCCACATAGGCATATAACCATGTGCCTTCCTGATGTTTATATACCGCATGACTGTGGTATTGCCTGTAATCACTTCGGGAGGTCCTGGGGACCAAACTGATGGAGGAACTTCAAGGCATGGATCACATCCAACAACTCTTTTGTATTGCTATGCTTTGATCTGTTTGAAGGATTCCATGCGCCTTGCACTTTTACCCCACTGGAAACTTCTTCCCAACCAAATCTGATGTGTCTGTTTTGATAGATTTGATTGGGGACTGAAGAGAGAAGGGGAGACCTTGGTTTAGTTGAATTTGTTGTCTCTACCAAAGCAGTTCCATTTTTATAAAGCCTCAAACTGGAATTTAATACCACAGAGAATGCAAATGTTGGGTTCATGTTTTTTTTTTTTTAGAAACCACTGTATATTCCTTATGTGTAATCTGGCAAAAGGTAACATGAGAATCAGTTTGTTCAGAAAAAAATTCACAGAAAAAAAATTCTTATGTAGGAAAAGCGGAAGAAAATTGCTTAAGACTGTTCAAATGGCATAGCATAAATTTCCACATATTTGTCTGGTAATTCAGAATACTGAAGGTGAAAGTGGAAGAAGAAAACATTCTCTTACTTATACTGTCCAACATTTTGCCCTCCTTATCACCAGGTGAAGGGTTGGCATTGATTCCTAGTCTGATGCCGGTATGAGACACAGCTGAAATGGTTGCTGTGTCTGACCTAAGTTGAGAGAAAATAAATGTATTAGCTTGAAGTACCTTATACAGCTTATCTTCTTGTTTTAGGGACTGACAGCAATGTATCAGGATGAGTAAAAGCAGCATTCAACACATCCTCCAGGGTGGCAGTATAGGGGAATGGGAGAGGAATGAAGTATATCCATTTGTAATATATCATAATATTATTAACATTTAGCCTTTTCCCATTACATCTCCTTTCCTTTTTTTTCTCTTTGCATTTCTTCCTCTGTCAGTTATCCCATCTTTTTCTTTCTCATTTATATTCCCTAGGCATCCTCGTAAATGTTATTGCTTTTTCCTTTGTACTAATCCCTTATGCTGTGCTTATGCTATCATGTGATGGATGCACATATTCAAGCTCCACATCATGCACATTTTCAATTCCATTATTCCTGAATTGCTTTTCTGCACATATTTACTTATTTTTCTCTGCACATATTCATCTATATTGCTTACTCTGTATGTACAACTGTATTTCTATTATTATGCTGCATGTAAAATTGTATTACTGTGTCTGTTTGTATTGTAAATAACTCAATATAATCTATTGGAGCTTTTCTTCCCCAGCCTCTGGTGAAAATGGTTCACTGCTCATAAATAAGTAAATAAATCTCCTCAGTTAAGGGAACATCTATGTGTTCTCAAAAATACCTCCTTCACTCTGGTAACAGGTCCTGTTTAAAAGAAAATTCCTCCACAGGTGGATAAGAATTAACCTTTTTCCTCACAATATGCAGGAGAAAAAGCCCTATCAGTGTCAAAATGATCAGACCTTGTTTCTTCAGGAATAGTTTGACAGGAAATAACCATTAGTAAAGGTATCTGCATACCAGGATTTATTGACTATAAAGTCTGTCTAGCCAAGTTAAGGAACTGATCTTTTTTAATTTTAATAACTTCATCAGAAGAACAGTGTTTTAACTTTTTGTTTTTTCTTAATAGGAGCTCTAGCAGAAGAGGACCAAATTAAAAGACGGGCATCTGCCTTGTGTAATGGTCCCTTGCTCTAGTTGCCCCATGAAGAATCTTCTGGAGTGTCTCCCAGAACCAGAGAAAGTGGCTCTTCCACACCTGCATCAGACATTGGAACAGCTGAAGTGGGCATGGCTGACAACTGGTTGATGCTGGCCAAAGGAATTACAACACAGGAAGTCAGAAAGGTAAGTGTGTGGTCTGAGGACCAGTCAATGGTCACTGCAGATTTATCTACTATCAGCTGAGGCATATACTGAGTCTGCAACAAGGGAAGTACTCCTTGGTAATGATTTTTAATTTCTAGGCAATACAGGAGAAGAAACAGGTGGGCAGGAGTAAGTATCCATGCTGTAATGCAGGAAAAAGCACCCAAAGCAGTAAGCATTGCTGGACTGAGTTGATCAAAAGGTAAGCTGTTCATGAGTGTTCACAAGTAGCACACTCACACTCACACTCACACCACTTTCCCCAGTTCCATAGGTTATAAAAAATAAAACTAGAGCCCACATTCTCTGTTACTACTGACAGACTTAAAATGTCAGGTAGAGTGTCACAAAGTGAGCATAAGCATAACACTGATTTCCCACCTGTTCTTCCATAAACTTTTCTGTCCCACAAAATTGAAATTTTACACTAACAGTACACACTTTTTCACAAAACTAGCCTCAACTACCATAATAAACACTCAAAGCCAAAAATAGTGATCACAGACAGGAAATGTCCAATATTGTGAAAAAATACTGGGTTCTTTAAAGGGGAAATACTGCTTTTAGTCAAAAGACAGATACATTGCTATTCTTCTTAAAAGGGCAATAATTTATGAGTGGAGAGGCTCTCCCAACAAGGACATATCTGCCAGAAATAAAGCTTTTAGTCAACTGCTGCTCCTGTGAAGCCCAATAAATACTTCTCAAGATGGCAAGAAAGTACTGAAGAAAGTTTCACTCTGACTGCTGATTTCCCACCTGAGGATTAGCCAATCAGTAGTTAGAGTGAAGGAGGCTGGTTGCCTGTTGTTTCCTAGGTGAGAAACAACGTATATAGCCTAAGGGCTACTGCAACAGTGGAAATGAACATCAACTGAGATGGTTGTTTGCTTAATGGAATGCTATATATAAAATCCCTAAAGCAACATTTAGCAGCCCACAAAGTTCATCCCCTCCATTAAAGTTGATCTTGAATATCATGCATTAACATGACAGCCTATCTGAGAAACTGAGCTTTAAAGGGAGCTTGATATGTCAATCATTTTTATCAAAAGCTATATGGAATACAGTCCCCAGTGAAAGTTCCTGTTTCAAAACAATTTTGGTGATTTAACTTGAGGATACTCCAAAAGTCACAGTTGTTCTGTTATTCATTCAGTGGCCACTTTAGAATGAAAAAAAGTAGTATAACCAGTCAAGTCCAATTTTTTACTAGTATGAGACAGTTCAACCCATACATCCTGATTTCCTTTGGGAATGCTAATGGATTTTCATGTGTTTGTTTAGTAGATTTCTTAAAACATATAATTTAAACACTTCACAAACTAGCAAATTCAAGTCCTGAACATCATTCTGAAGTTTAAAAAATCATCTTGAACTCAAGATTAGTGACATAGCCCATTAATGTAAAGACAAACTAAGACACATTAAACAAAAACAAATGGGTCCATTAAGTACAGTTCTAGAATGGATGCTAGCTAAAATACATCCAACTTGTAAAAAAAGACATAGAGATCAAGATCACAGATTTGACACTAATCAAATGAAGATGAAGAGTAATTCTGCTCCCTCACTCTACTGGCTAAGCCTGTGTTTTTTTTTTTTTTTTTTGTTTGTTTTTTTGTTTTTTTTTAAATGGCTACAGCCTCGAATTCCACCAAAAAACAGACCAATGGCTTCTTTGTGAATATAGTTACTCCAGATGAGGGGTAGCTACTCCACATTTCATAGCAATAGACTGCAGCTCTGCAGTCAGCAGACAAACACCAAGACAATGACAACTTAGTGATACAGAAAAACAAATAAATAAGGAGGCTGATAACTGCACCAGGAAATACAAATTAGCAAAAAAATGGGCATTTAATCCCGTGGAACTACTCTTAACAACACAGAAATTATCTAAAATACAGCTTTAACTTCCCCTAATCACTTTTCAAAGAAATAAACTTTTCAAAGAGATAAAGAGCACTTATTTAAAAATGTTGCTATATTGTTTAAAGAAAGGAAATAGACTGTAGGTGAAAAATCAATAGATGTTAAAATATCCAGTCAACCAGTGAGACAAGCAAGTCAGGAGATGAAGGACCTACTGCTGTGGGGGAATACATTACTGAAATCGCATGTTATTAAATAATTTAGTTGAAAATGCTTAGTTAGCATCCATGACAGATGATGAAATTTGCAGAAAGCAGTGATACAACAAATGCAATAAATTAGTATAACCAGCCTACATCTGCTTTTTAGAATAAACAGAAGTTAGCATGATAATTCAACTAGTGCCCTAAGGTCTCCCTGTAACCCACCAAACTACAAGTTACTAAACTACCAATAACGGATGTGTTACTGTTTACACAATCAGAGCTGGGGTGAGAGAAATTGTTTCCTAAGGGGAAAAAGCTTGAGGCTGATTAAACATCATGTTGCTCAGATTTCCTATAGAATATAAAATGTGTAAAAATCTCCTTACAAGTAAAGGAACTATAATGCTGTTATAATTTAACCATCTGCACAGTTTACTTAGAAGATGGAGCCAGGTATCTAAAGAAAGTAATAAATGTTATTCTCATTCAAAAAGTATTGGTCAGTACAGCATACAATCAGCTTTACATGCAGAGCCCCTCACTATCCCACTGTATAAGAAAGCCATCAGCCCACCCCCTTCTGTCCTTAACTATACAGATGTTATGTGATCCTATCTCGCCTACATTCTGTACTGATGGGCTCGGAGCCGATCCCTCGGCTCCGACTCGGCACGCTTATGCTATAGAGCGAGGCCTCTTATTGGCTGAGCTATCTTTATCCCAGGATGCACCACCACTAATCCGCCAGATCTCGTTTGCTGCTTACAAGCATAGACGTGGTCTCAACTTGGCTGGGCTAAGTACTAATTTATTTAGGCTTTTCCTGTCAGAAATTTGCTGAATTTGAACCCAAAAGATGTTTTAACAGCTATTCTTGTGTTTTGAGTGTGTATTTGATATTCCTGTTGAGAATTTGTGTTTTTTCGCAAAGGGAAGGTTTCCCGTTTTAGTTAGAGGGGCCTTCCCCTGTTGCTTTTACTATCTTGGTTTTTTGTTTGTGGGTCAAGTACCCGTTTAAGTTAGAGGGTCTTGACTCTCTCTATCTCTCTCTCTTCTGTATAATTTTTCGTTGTACTGTACTTGTACTTACAAAAAAAAAAAAAAAAAAGATATATATATATATATATATATATATATATACTGTGACAAACTTTCTTTTTGCTGCAGACAACTGTGTTTTGGCTATTTTGGCCATGTCAAAAGAACACAAACCCTCCGGGTTTAAAAAATGCACGAGGTGTGGTTTTAAGATGTCCATAACGGACGACCACTCCTCGTGCGTCTATTGCTTAGGCGCCAAGCACCTACAAGAATCGTGTAGCGTGTGTCACGCCTTTTCATCAAGAGTCCTCCAGGAGAGGAAAAACAAATTAATCCTGAAGGGGTTAATTAAGCCATCCTTCGAGGAGGCTTTATCTTCCTCTCCTTCTCCTTCAAAAAAGAAGAAAGCGTCGGCTCCGACCAGTCAGTCGGAACCGACTGCTAAAAAATCTAAGCAGACTTCTCCATCGGCTCCACGGACTTCGGAGCCGAGGGCAGAACGGTCTGCCTCGATGCCTCCAGCCTCGACCCCTCTGGTTTCGGAGCTGAGGACTGGGGCATCGAGAGGCGGGTCACCTTCATCGGCTCCACTGATATTGGAGCCGATAAGGGTTACCAGCTCAGACTCTTCCCCCTCGGAGCCGAAGTCCTTATCGGCACCAAAGGAAATTGCCTTGAGATCTCCCTCGGAGCCGATAGTGGTAGAGTCCATTTGGAGCCAGTCCCCGAGTCCTTCGGAGCCGATGGAGAAATCGGTTCGGGCCCGATCGGTATCCTCTAGATCATCCAAGATGTCTGATTTGGACATCGACAGGGTGCTCCTTAGACTCTTCCCGTCTCCGGTGTTCCAAAAGCTAGTTTCAGCTCCAGCCCATTCAGCTTCGGAGCCAATGGTCCACTTCCCTACTATGGTTCCTCCTCCAACAGCTTCGGCACCATTGGAGCCGGTGCTGGTGGAACCGGTGGAGGTTTTAGGGTCGGGCCCGACCCTTGCTCTAACTCCGGCTCTTGGGTCGGAGTTCAGTAAATGGACTTCTTCCTTCGGCCCTGGGGGGAATGCTTCGGGATTGATGCTTTTGGTCCCAAGTCTCCCTCTTGGTGCATCGGCGGTGGGAGTGCCGTCCACTGTCATGGCCACGGAGGTGGGACCCTCCCAGGATTCTGGTGGTCCCGCCTTCAGGGCTATGAGGAGTGCGTTAGCCAAATCTTCCTTGGCTACCTCCACGGTTTCCCCAGCTCCTTCCCTGCATACCGAGACTGGGTCTTTGGCAGTCCCCCTGTCCTTAGACAGCGGAGCCCCAGGGCCTCAGGTTACCCCCACTGGGGTTTCTCCCCCTCCTGGAGGTCCTTCTGAAGCCTCTTCGGAAGAACCCCCCAGGAAGAGATCGTGCAAGAGGAAGCACGTTGACTCCCCTGATGAGTCTCTTACATCAGACACGGATCTCGATGATGCAGAGGGGTCCCCTAAGTCATCCTTGGATGATGTCTCCTTTGCAGACATCCTGGAAGCCCTAAAACAATGAGGCGGCTGGCAGTCCAAACCTCCCTCTGCTGATGAGTCGGTGTTCCTGAAGGCCTTCGGGGCTCAGCCCTCCGCCTCCTGGGTGTCTCCGCCCTTCGATGAGCTCTTGGATTTGATCTGTCGAAGGGCGTGGGAACACCCAGACTCTGTGGAACTGGTGCCTGCTCGTCCGAATAAGTTCCTCTCGGCACCCCCTGAAAAAGAGTTTCTGACTAAAGGTGTGGCTGTAGATGTTTTGGTGGTGGCATCTGCTACCCAGCAAGATGTAGCAGAGGCTTCAACGTCCGTCCATCCTCCTAATAAGGAGTCTAGGAGCATGGATCAGTACGGGAAGCGCACCCTGAGTTCAGCGGCCTTTACATTGAGGTCCTTGAACTACCTTACGCACTTTACCAGATTTCAGAGGGATCTGATTAAAGAACTATCTGATACCCTCTTGGGTAACCTGCCTAAGGAGCTGGCCCAGACGGTTGGCTCTCAGCTGGCTACAATGTCGTCCATCTCAAACTCGTCCATGAGGCTCATTTCTTATGCGGCCGAAGGGGCGAGTAGAGCGGCGGGTACAGGCATTGCTCTACGGAGACAAGCCTGGCTCCGCCTGTGTCATTTCGCGGAGGCCTTTAAGTCTTCCTTTGCCGACGCCCCCTTTGATGGGTCCTCCCTGTTTGGACCCAAGGTAAAGGACACACTGACCCGCTGTGAACAGGACGGTAAGACTCTGACTGCCATAGGGGCACGATTTTCCACTCCCTTTCGGCCTTATCCCAAGGCTAAAAGAGGAGGGAAAATGTGGTTCCGTAGATCTCAGAAGCCTTACCCCTCTCAGCAGGAGGATTCCCCTTCCAGAGGCAGGGGAGGGGGAAATTCTTCCGGAAGGCGCCGTCCCAGAGGCGGCAGAGGCCCTCGCAACACTGGAGACCGTGAGTCCTTTCGTGGCTCTTCAACCTTTCACAGTCCCTGAGGGATTGCCCGGCTGTGCAGCTCCGGAGCCAGTCGGGGGTCGTTTCTCGAAGCACCTAAAAGCCTGGGAAGGTATCACTCAGGACCGATGGGTGCTTCGAATCATCGCCGGCGGTTACTCCATCCCATTCTCTCATCCCCCCCTCAGTCCAAAAAAATCCCGGACCCGCCACCCAGTCAGCGGGATACTGCAGCCTCAGAAGTTTCAAAGCTGCTGCAAAAAGGAGTCATCCAACCGGTCCCTGCAGACCAGATCGGATTAGGGACTTACTCAAGATTCTTTTTGGTGCCAAAAAAGACCGGGGACTTGAGGCCCATTTTGGACCTCAGCATCCTAAACCGTTCAGTCAGAAAGTCCAAGTTCCGAATGGTCACCCTACAAACCATTCTCCCATTGCTGGAGAAGGGTGTTTGGATGTGCTCCATAGATCTCAAGGACGCTTATTACCATATCATGGTACATCAAGCGTCCAGGAGACATCTGCGCGTCAGCCTAGGATGCAGTCATTTTCAGTTCCGTGCACTGCCCTTTGTTCTCACCACAGCCCCCAGGGTGTTCACTAAGTGTTTGGCAGTCGTGACTGCTCACCTGAGAAGTCTAGGATTCCAGGTGTTTCCGTATCTAGACGACTGGCTCCTAACTGCCACCTCCAGGCATCTACTACTGCAGAGCCTTCAAGCCACTATATCACTGGGCAGTTCCCTTGGAATCACCTTCAATTGGCCAAAGTCTGTGTTGCTGCCATCTCAACGAATAAGATTCATAGGGGTAGAGATAGACTCAAACCGAATGTGAGTCTATCTACCTACAGACAGAATACAAACCATACAGACTCAAGTTCGAGCCTTACTTCCCAGGTCCAAAGCTCCAGCCAGGATGGTCCTGCAGCTATTGGGATCCATGTCCGCCACGGTTCTTCTAGTCCCCTTGGCAAGGTTGCACATGAGAATTCTCCAGTGGCTTCTTTCAGCTCAGTGGTCCTTTCAGGAACTCCCTCTCAGTCACCTCATATGGATCACGGAATTTTGCAAATGGGACCTTCGCTGGTGGCTAGTGCCCTCCAATTTGGATCAGGGATGACCCTTTGTTCTACCTCCTCCGGTGGCCACTTTGACCACGGACGCCTCCCAGATGGGGTGGGGGGGCATTCCCTGGGCAGGTCAGTCCAAGGCAAATGGCACCCGGAAGAGACTCTACTTCATATCAACATCTTAGAAATGAGGGCAGTACTTCTGTCCCTTCAAGCCCTTCACGATTATCTCCCTCAGGGCGTAATTGCTGTTCACTCAGACAACATGTCAGTTGTCTGGTACCTGAACAAACAGGGAGTGACCAGATCCTATCCTCTTTGCAGAGAAGCCATGAGAGTTTGGGAATGGGCAGTCTCGACCAAACGCTTCCTAGTGGCTACTCACATACCGGGCAAGTCCAATGTGATAGCCGACAGATTGAGCAGAACCATCCTCTCTCCTCATGAATGGTCTCTGAATATGACAGTTGCAAGTCAGATTTTCAGCAAATGGGGAGTTCCGTGTTGCGACCTCTTCGCGACTCCTCTGAATGCGAAGTGCAAAGAATTCTTCTCCCTAACCCCGGCTCCGGGGAAGAGCCCCATGGACGCACTAGTCCGTCCTTGGCCCACCGGCTTGCTTTATGCCTTCCCTCCAGTTCCTCTCCTTCCCAGGGTGATTCAAAAGGCATCTCTCTTGGGGAGCAAAATGATCTTAATTGCTCCTTACTGGCCTTGTCAAGTATGGTTTCCCTATCTTCGGAAATATGCTCTGGAAGGTCCATGGTTCCTGGATCAGATCCCAGACCTACTGGTTCATCAGTCGGGACTATTCCACCAGTCCCTACACACCTTAAAATTGACGGCTTGGCTCCTCCTCTTCCGACTATAGTCAGGAGCCATACATTGGATCCAGATGTTGTACACATATTATCTTCGGCCCATAAGTCTGCTACAAAGAAACTGTATTCTAGCAAATGAAAAAGATTTACTATTTGGGCTCAACTCCGGGTCCTGGACCCCATTTCTATTCCCGTGGCAGAAGTACTAAAATTTTTAACTTCTCTTTTCAATCAAGGCTCTTCAGTTTCTACCATCAAGGTACAATTGGCAGCGATTTCCAATTTTCACGAATCCATAGACCCACCTTTAATGAGCAACAGATTGTGTAAGACCTTCTTGAAAGGTGCTGCTCTATTAAGACCTCCGATTTCTCATCCTGCACCTCCATGGGATCTCGATATAGTGTTACGTGCCTTGACTTCCTTCCCCTTTGAACCGGCGGCTACATGTGATCTAAAGTTTCTATCATGGAAGACAGCTTTTCTGGTGGCAATTACTTCTGCCAGAAGAGTTTCAGAGCTTCAAGCTTTGTCAGTAAAACCCCGTGCTTGGTTTTCACAAAGACAGAGTATCCCTCAGGCCAAATCCTTCCTTTGTCCCTAAAGTTTGTTCTAGTTTCTGCTTACAACAATCGTTAGAACTTCCAGTCTTTTTCCAAAATACTCTAACAAAGCGGAATTCATATTCCACACACTAGATGTCCACAGGCAGTTACGTTTTTATTTAGACAGGACCAAACAAACAAGGAAAACAGATCAGTTGTTTGTATCCTTTGCAGACAATAAATTGGGCAAAGCTGTCACAAAGGTCACTATTGCCAAATGGATCAGGGACTGTATTACTCAAGCTTATTTTTATTCTAACAAAGAGCTTACCACTTCTGTCAAAGCTCATTCTACAAGGGCTATGGCTACTTCGATAGCATTTCATTCTAAGCTTGCCATTAGTGACATTTGTGCTGTGGCTACATGGTCTTCCCCGCACACTTTTATTTCCCACTACAAATTGGATGTGGCATCTAGAGGACGAGCTTCATTTGGTTCCACAGTGCTCAGGAGTGTTTTCCATTGAGCCACCTGGGATTTAGGTGCTAGGGACGCTGTCCCATCAGTACAGAATGTAGGCGAGATAGGATCACATAACATCTTTTAGTTATGTACTCACCATAACTTTAGATGTTTGGGATCCATCTCGCCTACATTCCTAATAACCCACCCTCCTTCCCCCTTCCTTGGAGATCAGAGGATATCAGAAGGTCCGAATCCTGTTGTTTCATCTTGAAACATCTAACAATGTTATATAAACAAGTTGTGCATGTGTGCATGAATGCGGACAAACAAGATCTGGGGGATTAGTGGTGGTGCATCCTGGGATAAAGATAGCTCAGCCAATAAGAGGCCTCGCTCTATAGCATAAGCGTGCCGAGTCGGCTCTGAGCCCATCAGTACAGAATGTAGGCGAGATGGATCCCAAACATCTAAAGTTATGGTGAGTACATAACTAAAAGTTCTAACCTGTGAATATTAAGTAGTGCAAACCACTGCTTCTGTTCCATGCGATGCTAGTACTGAGTGTTTCATGGAGAAACAAGGTAAAGGAACAGTATCCATGCCAACTACAGTTTCCATCTTTAAGGGGTAGTTTAACCTCTACTCTCACATGTTTACAGATGGATCTGCTTCAGAAGCTCGAAGTTTCAAAACTTCAAAGTCCAAACTGCCAAGACTGTAAGATCATTTTGCCTTTATCATTGCATATTATAAATATAGAATTGTACTTTAATAGGCTTTGTTAAACTGTAAATGCTTAAAAGATGGAGACTGCTTGCTTGCCTGGTTTTGGTGTTTTAGAACTATAAGCAGCAGAATATTATACTGTATAATTTTATATTTAATATACCTGGAACTACCTTTTGCATCATAGTGTTTATAATCAGGTGCAAAATGAATGTCCTGCAGGCTGACCAATCTATTAGTTAAATTGTACTTCATATACAATTTAATAGGAAAATATGTAATACACTTTTGTATATGGTTTTATGAAATTCAGTCCGATATTCTTGCTTTCTAAAAAAGGCCTCTGAAAGCTTTATTTGCACTAACCTAACAGAGATTATTCAAAACTAATGAAAATGCATGTGTATGCTGGGCACTGGTAATCATGAAATTCACATAACATACAGCTTTAGACTAGATAAAACAAGGAATTATACAGAAACATTCATAATTTCAAACAAGGCAAACATGCATTTCAATACTTTATAAATATGCCTAATTTCAGCAGTTCACTTTCACTGGCTATTAATGTAGTTATCACTGCTTTACATGGCACTGCAGTCTTAAAAATAATGTCGTTTCATGGAGTTTTGTTCCCCAAGTTCAATTCTTGGAGATAAAATGCCTTCCTTTGAGACTGCATATTCTTCAGATTTTCACCAGGTCTCCTTCTTGACTGGTGGATTGTCAATGCTGAAGTGGCCATAGGGATTTGTGTGTGTGTGTGTGTGTGTGTGTGTGTGTGTGTGTGTGTGTGTGTGTGTGTGTGTGTGTGTGTGTGTGTGCGTGTGTGTGTGTGTGTAGATGCACTGCAGTATACAGGCATCCTGTCTGACTCTGATACCTGCTTTCTTTATTCCCCTTCAGTTGCATGAATATTCTCTTCATGAATAAACTTGAACTGGCGATAATGTAAGAGAAAAAAATTAATAACTTACATGTATTTGTATCATAACTGTTGCTCAAAGTCAGATTCTCTGATAGGTTCAGTACAGATGAGCATCCAATGATTATAAAATATGAGGTCTAAAAGCTTTAAGGTAAAGTAGAGCAATATGTCCCTTTATACAACTATACATTGCAGTACTGCAGTGAGGATGCATTACAATTTGCTAGTGTTATGGTTTAATTATAACCTTTAGCTAATTTAGACGGTTAGAATCAGGTCCATTTTGCAAGTAGTGTTTTCCAATAGATCAGCTGTGATCAGTATTTTATTTTATTATTATTCCATTATTTTAACATTTTTCCTTCTAATATCAATAAATGTCATTTCTGGGGGGGGGTTGATTTAAGTGAACGCTGTTGTTTTGAGGATTTATTTACTTATTTATCTATTGACATTTAATTACCGAGAAAGTCTGACTTAGTAGGAGCCCATTTTCAGCAGAGGCCCAGAGAAAAAATCTCCAACGTATTAGTCTTTAAAAATAATACAGAAAAACAACTACAGTTTAAATTATACCAAATTAGACATAATATGAAAACATTGGTTAAGAATAGACACAAGTTACATGATAATGATTTAATAGTAAGAGAATTTGTAACCAGTTTATAAAGAAATTAAAGCTAAGTTATCATAATACAAACAGGTATTGCAATATGAAGAGAGAGAGAGAGAGAGAGAGAGAAAGAAAAAAAGCAGGCTTATGGTGTATTTAGAGAGAAAGCCAGGGAATAGAAATTGCCAGAAGTAAGTGAGTGAATGAAAAAGGAGAGTTAGGAGATGTAAGGTATGAATAGGTATTTGTTCAGATTTAGAGATATAGGTTAACCTGCTGGTGAGCCAGATCAGAGCCAGCTTTTGGCTAGGAAGTCTTTCAGAATAGTTTTTTTTAAATGAGTTTTATTGAAAGCATTTCTGAAAAATACAATTATTAACAAAAAAAACTAGACATATTTTATGATGAAATAGATAAAAACAACAACATTAATATAAAAGTAAAGTAAAAAAAAGACAATGAACTATGTACACAGATGTTCACTTAATTATAGACAAATAAATTAAATTAAAACAGGTGAATAAAACTGGTTAATGTCCCATCCCTCCAGAATCTAATCCAACCCTATCGCACCACCAGACCTCTAAGATCACTTGCAGATCACTAAAGCCAATAACTCTGCTGGTGAAGCACTATTCTCTTGCACCATAGCCAAATTATGGAACTCCCTCCCATCCACAATTACCTCCATACCATCATGCACCCACTTCAAAACTTTACTAAAAGTGCACCTAAAAACATGCTGGCTATGCCTTGCAACTCCCACTCTAATATCACCCACCCTATCCAACCACTACCTTTCTTTCCACTCCACTAACTACCTTGATTATAGCAAACTCAGATGCTCATAAGCCTAGTACTTATTATACAGCAGGAACTTCTTATTGTAACATTTGCTAATGTCTATTATGTACTTCACAGATAAAGATTCCAGTTGTCTACTGATGTACTATGTTCTTCATCTGTAAATATGTTGTAATTGCTATGTTAAATTGTTAATTACTATGTAATCCAATGTAACTACTGTCTGTTTATTTTAACTTTCTCCCCGGGCCTCCACTGAAAATGGACCTACGTCCAGTCGGACACTCCCGGTCAATAAATGTAAATAAAAAATAAATAATAAAATAATTAATACCTTTCTGTTATTAATTTTTAATAGTTCAGTTATATTCATCCATTGATTATATACTGCTGTATTCCTAGAAGATCTGGCTTTGATTGTCATTAATTTTAGTTTGGATACTTCCAAGAGAAGATCTTTAAAGTTTTGAAAAGAGGGAATTCATGATGATTTCCAATTTCTTGTAACTTCTTTCCTGGCTATGGACAGTACAGACATAAGAAGCATATATTTACTTAGTTTTACACAAGGGGGATTGGGGAATTAAATAAAACTAACAATTTAGTAAGTAAAAAATTATCAGTAAATATTGCTTGCAAAAAAGTATTAATATCTTCCCAGAATTGTTTCATATGTAAACAATCATAGAAGATATGGGCCCAATCAGCATTCTGTACCTTCATACATCTCCAACAAAGAACATTTTCTTTATACATCTTATTTATATTATGTAGAGTAATGGAAGATCTATTCAAAAATCTCCAGGTAAATATTCTCCTTTTAAGTGATGAAGTAGTTTACCTGCTGAGTGAAGGAAATTCGATTTATCTTCATCTGAAGGATTACATTTATTAATGTCAGAAAAATATTTCCAATAATTATCTGGGAATATATCTAGATCTGTTTCAATAGTTTTATATATATTTGATAGGCTATTTTTAATTAAGCTATTTTGTTGAGTTAAAGCAATCAAGTACTGTATAAGTTTGGGAATTAAATTTTTAACTGAAGAAGGTATTAATTCAAATTTAATTTTGATATAATTCCTAGCTTCTTGTAATTCAACCCATAAAGACAAATCAAGATAATTTCCTTCCAACAAAGTATTAATTGATTGTAATTCATTATTTTTTAATATTTGATACCAATAAATCAAATGTTTCTGTTCAAATATTGACATTTTATGAAAATTAGTAGAGAAGATAACCCCCTGTGTATATGCAATAGGGGAAATAAGGAATAACCAACTTTCCTATGATTGAAACCTAAGAATAAAGTTTTTAAAAGATTTAAAAATAATGTTAATATAGTTTGAATTAAAATTTTGTGTGGGACTAAGAGAAAAATATTCCTTCAGATACCATGTGAAAGTGTTATTTACTAGATTTAGTTTAAAGAGGTTATTATTATTATTTAAAATTTGTGATGAAGAAAGAATAAAATATTTCCATTTTGCTGAATATTTACTATCTATAAGGCATAAAATAGTTTTAATAACTGAGGAAATTGAATACAGTTCCAAATTTGGCAATGCAATACCACCATTATTCCAGCTGTACATATGATATGTTAAAGAGATCCTAGGTTTAATTGGGAACCAAAGAAATTTTTTAATCATAGTATTACATTTTTTAATTATTGTATAAGGTGGAGGAATAGAAATAGATTGTACTATGTATAAGATTTTTGGTAGAAGTATAATTTTTCTAGTTGATAATTTCTCCTCTATTGAGAATTTTATTTTAGACCATTTCTATATTAGTTTATCTATTTCTGTTAAACTATTATCAAAGTTCAGTTTTTGAATTTCTTTTATATTATTGGCAATAATTATACCTAAATACTTTATTTGCTGGGATTGTGGCATGTATTTTTCAAATTAATTTTGAATATTGTATTTATTTGGGCCAGTTAACAATATTTGAGTTGGATCAGTTAACAATATTTGTGTTTTGTGGTTAAATTCTAAACCTGAGTTTTTTTGGAAATAATCTATATCATTAAATCATTCTTGAATTGTTGGATTTTTACCCCCCATAGTAATCAGAATGTCATCTGCAAACATTTGAATCTTTGAAGAATTATTAAAACTCATTTCAAAACCTTTAATATTACTATTTTCTCTGATCAAATTTGCCCAAAGCTCCATAACTAAAGTAAATAAAAGAGGGGATAAAGGACAGCCTTGTTTAGTGCCTTTAGTAATAGGTATGGACTGTGATATATTAGAACCAATTTTAACATGAGCAAGAGAGCCTGAATATAACTAGGGGATAAGTTTTATAAAATTATTTGAAAACCTAAGTTCCTGTAGAAGAATGAAAAGGTAATCCCAATTGACTGTGTCAAAGGCACAATTTATATCTAAACTAACTATAGTTAGGCTATTTTTTAGGTATTTAGTTGATTTAATTAATGTTATTATTCTTTTAATGTTATCATAAGCTGTTCTATTTATTTTGAAACCTGTTTGGTCTTCATCCACTAGGATAGGAAAAAGATTTTTAAGCCTCTTGGCATATATGGACATAAACATTTTATAATCCGTGTTTAATAACGATACAGGTCTATATGAACTACATTTTGCAGGTTCTTTATCAGATTTTAAAATGGGAGAAATAAACGTATATTTCCATGACAAAGGGATAGTATTATTAATTTGTATGGTATTAAAAACTGAAAGTAACAATGTAATAGCTTCATTTGGTAGAATTGTTACCAGGTGCTTTATTTTGTTTGAGTGTATTAATTTGTTCTTGGATGTCTTTTAATGTAATTTGTCTATCCAATAATATAGTTTGTTCTTCTGTTAATCTTTTTTAGAGTGTTTATTAATAAAAGCTTGAATATCTTTCTTTGGATTTATTGGAGCAGAAGACTGGTTATGTCTAAGGAAATATTCTCTAAATTCAATTAATATGTTACTTATATCAGATACCTTTTTTCTTTTGAGGTGAATATATTTCTTTAATGTAGTTAAATTTGTTTAATCTTTTAACTTTGTTGGCTAAAATATTCAAAGATCTGGGGTTAATTGAGAAGTTAATAAACTTAAATCTTTCTAAAATAATCATAGTTTCATGGTTTAAAATCTCAATATATTTCTTATTTAAAAATTGAATTCATCGAGTTTGGATTTTTCATGTTGACTTTTTGAAAACTCAAGGTTCAAAATGTCAAGTTTTGCTTGTATCTCTTTTAAATCTTTATCCCACAAAAGTCTCTTTTTTTTGTACCAATCTGTTATTCTACCATATAGGTATGCCTTCATTGCATCCCAGACAAAAATGTCAGGTGTATTAATGTTGGAATTAAGTTCTAAGAAACTATGTACTTCTAGTATGAAGGTGTTAAAATCTTTTAACTTAGTGATGTATGCTGGTATCCATTTTATCTGGACATTGGTACATGCATAAATATATATATCAAAGGTTATTGAATTATGATCTGAAAAGGGACATGTAATAACTTTTACATTAATTAAAGAATCTGTTATACTGTTAGAAATAAAAACTCTATTCTAGAGAATGTATTGTGTCTGTGTGAAGAGAATGTATAGAATAAAGATTTAGGGTCTGCATGATTATTAATATCCTTCAATAAGAAGGAATTTAAAAATTCTTTTAGTAATCTGGCTGAGCTCGAAATTCTTCTTTTACCATTAGAAGTAGAGTCTGAGCCTTCAAAAATGCAGTTAAAATCACCAGCTAATACAACATTGCCCTTAGAAAATTGAGTAATATGAGCTATATGTTGTTGTGCTGAGCTCTGTCCAAGGCCAGGAATCTAGTACACGTTAATTAGAGTAAAAATTAAGTTATTAAATTGTATGACAATAGAGACTACCATACCCTTATTATCTTTGTATGAGCCTATTCTATTAGGTAGTGGTTCATAGGTTCATAGGTTAGTACTAGGCTAACTGCCCTTGTGAGCCATTGTAAGCCTAGCCAATTATCCCTTGTGAGACTCAAACCCTGAACCTTGTGTTCGTAAGGCAAACACCTTAACCATTAGGCTACCCTCCCACCACCCCTGTATTCTGAAAACGTAACTGAAACAGTTGACAGTTGTTATGAGGTACACAGTACATCTGGATCAGATAAAGGCCTTTGACACTGTTCTCCATGCAGGCATTACTGACAGACTTGTGTAAATATGAATATAAACCCTTATAGTGTACAGTGGACAGTTGACTGGCTGCCTGACAGAACCTAATTGGTTAGTCACAAGTACCACTTCTGAAAGAAAAAAAGTTGCCAGCTGTACTCCACAGGGGCCAGTACTGGGTCCTCTTCTATTTGGCATCCATTTCTCAGTCCTTCAGGCCAACACTTCTGGCCTATAGTTATCTGGCAGAGCAGCCTGGGAAAGCACAAGCACAGTGCACTACAATTCTGTTAATGAAGACTAGATCTCCTTAGTAGAGGTGATGCTACCTGAACGTCATGGCTCTAAAACAGCAGTATGCTATTTGGGGTATATTAATACCCTTTTAACCTTGCTCAGAACATTCTATTCAGGTGCACCTGACTTCCTCTCAGGTGCACCTGACCTCCTCTCAGTTTTATCTGTGTACATCATGTTCCTTTTTTTTTTTTGCCAGCCATCTGTATACAAACTGCTCCACATGACTTACTTTACTGGACAGTTACAACTTTGGTATAATTTACTGTGGGCTGGTTGTGAAGAAGTTCCTAGAAACCAGTGCTTCAAACCAATAAAATGTTCAACTAAATAAGAAGCTCTAAATGGCCATGATTTTTGTGGTTACACAGATGACTACACTGTCACAGTTAGTTGCATTAAAGTTGTAAAGATCCCTAGGATATAGTTATAACACTCATCCACAAGTGGTTTGTTGTATACCTTTAAGAATTACATTTGCTTTGTCTCAACGCTAAATAAAAATTTGCATGTGATGACCATCCCAAAAATATATCTTTCAGAATGAGAAACAAACTTGGGATGCTTGAAAGAAAAAAAAATGCCAGATGGGTAAGTACCTCAGAATAACATCATGCTGTCACGGTCCTTTTCAAAGTTCAAAGAATATAAATAAATGGGGTTTGAAATCATTACAGACAGCAATTAAAGCAAAGTAAAATTAAAAAGAAAAATTAAACAGTGAAGATCTTTTTGACTAAGAAATAAAGAGAAGACAACCCAGAAAATAATCACAACTGGTTACTACTACTCACAGAACATCCTGAATATATCCTTTATGCTGAAAATATTTCTATCACTCTCTTATTCTTCCTTCTTACCATTTACTTTATATAATCCACCTTCACCATCTAACTCTTTTCACCTTCCTTCAAACAAACTCCCCCATCCAGTTTTTCAATATGACTAATCTCAACGGGGATTACTCTACCAGTATACTATAATTTACTCATTCTTAATTGTTTAACAGTTTCTCTAATCCCCAAGAACAGATTACTTTTCTACTCTCAACGTGTATATAAAACAATATTTGTACCTGAATTATCATTTTTGTACATGTTACTGCAACAGAGACAAACCAATGTAATATTATATGAAACAGTTCTAAAATTTATGCTACACTTTGTTTCAATGATATTTAGTATATATCATATCATACAATCTGTTAATGTTACACAACTCTTTCTAACCTACAATTTTTGTAATAATTTTGTGTGAAACATTCCTGTATTTTATGCAATAAATTGATCTGGATACTGATTCTGTGGAGCTTTTCTCCCAGGTATCTAATGAAAATGGGCTTTCCCATCCAATCAGACTTTCCCAGTAAACAAAAACAAATAAAGTAATTTATTATTCCAGAGTATTGCAACACCTCTTTTTTGAGTGTGCTTAGAACTAGTGAGTATTGAAAAAGATTTAGATTCTAATTTTGAAACATCACCCTCAATCGAATGAGTTTCTTGCAAAAAGACTAATTGTGAGTTGTTTAACTGAAGATACTTGTTTAGAGATCTTCTCTTATTGGGGTTATTTAATCCATTTATGTTAAGGGAAATGCAATGTAAAGCTACCATGTCGTATGTGTATTGGGGTGTAACAGATACTGATTAAAACTTTTAATGATCTTTAATCTTTTAGATAATATTAGAAAAATGTAGAGGATACAGCAATATATAGAGTGTGAAACATAGATAAAAAAAATTAAATTAAAATTATATGAATAATATTCTACTATATTTGTTTTAGTGAACATCAAAAAGAATATTAACAAAAAGTAATTACAGAATCTTCTAACATTAAAACCTTTTAAAACCTACCTGGAGTTATAAACTCCTAATTTGAGTGACATTAATCACCCAAATTAACAAACCCACTAGCAGCATATTTCTATCAATTTCTACCTAAGTATAATTTATTTGATAATTAAAAAAAACATGGCTTGTAAATAATAATATCTGCATTATGTAAAAGAAGAACTCAACATATATTCTTTACAATTCTAGAGCTATAGCATCTGTAAATACAAAAAGCCTATACTACTTTAGAAGTCACTGTAACCAACTCACTACAAAAAATGCTTCCCTTGACAGATAAAGACGTATATCATGGTTATTAACAAGCATGTAAAAAAGTAACTGTATAAAAAGATGTAGCTAGATTTACCTTTTGTTTCTTAAGTTAACTTTTTAGAACCCAAAATTATATTTATTCATTAAAGAACAGGGCTAAACCAATGTAAAGCAGCATCATACAAAGTAACATCCAAAAAAAATCATTAGCCCCAAACCAACAACATCATAAAACAATGAATTCATTGTAATCAAAAGCATATGTAAGCTAGAGACAATAATCAGATTTTTTTCTTTTTAATAAAGAGAATATATTATAAAGTAAATTTAAAAAGGATATAGACTATATGAATTTTTAGAAATAGCTAAGGCTAAAAGAACTAAATACTATTAATAAAGTTATATAATAATACAAGAAGCTAATAGCTATTATAAATCAGTAGAAACACAAGCTAAAACCACAATACAATAAAGAATATAACAACACTCACCTGTTGAACCATTTTCATTATCCTTGACTACTGGGTCATGAGAAAAATCATTTATGTGAGAAAAAAATAAAGGAATATAAATTCCTTGCTGTAAGAAATTATTTTTGAGCTTCTTCTTATGCTGTACTGTTTTCCATGTGTCATTTTCAGCTAATCTTTTACGACTTGAACTAGCCCAGTCCATTTCGTCCATTTTTTCCAGAATCTTGTTAGACTTTATATATTTGATAGCTGTATCTAGTTCCGCAAACATCTTTGGGCCATCTTGAAGGAAGATTTTCAACCTTGCAGGGAAAAGCAGATGAGACTTTATTTGTGCTTTTTTAAGCTCTTTAAGTAATGGTAAAATTGCTTTCTTTTAGTTATAACAGATGTAGAGTAGTCATTATCAAATCATATGATGTTATCTCGGTATTTAATTGGTGACTTAGACCAAGCAGTTTTCAAGACTATTTCTTTATCATGAGTTGATAGAAATTTAACTATGACTGATTTTGTAGAATTACTTTTGGTATTTTTGGATGTAGATAATGACCTGTGGGCTCTTTCTATACCAAAAGAAAGTGTCTCAGGTAGCAGTAAAATTTCAGGAATCCATGAAGTTACAAATTTCTCCATATTATTTTCTTTTAGATTGTCTGGCAGCCCAAAGATTCTGATGTTATTTATTTGAGATCTATTTTCTAGATCATCTATTTTGGTTTGGAGCAGGGTATTTTGCTTTAGAAGGAATTCTAAGTTATGTTCATTTTGTTGCATTTACTGTCCATGTCATTTAGAGATGTTTCAGTACCAGTAATTTGCTTCTTCTGCTGCTTAAGGTCTTAATGTAAAGTCTCCATTTGTTGAGAAGTATTTTCTTTAAAAGCATCAATCTTCATGTCCATTTTGTCAGTTTTTGTTGTCAGTTCCTCTATAGTGGTTAAAAGAGTTTAAAACTCTTTATTGCTGAGTCCTGATGAGAGGATTTAGTGATGCTCATGTTGGTATCAAATGCCAGAAACTTGTCTCTTAATTTTTGACAGGAAAAATTATAAAAACTTAAAAATATTATAATACTAACTAACTAGACTATTGAAAGAAACCAAATATGCAAAATAAAATATTTTTAGTTAAAATAAAAAATTCCTGTCATAAAAGATATGATAAGGCAGAGCTGAAAGAAAGTGCTACTACTCAATGCTCATCTTTGGCCACACCCCCCCTTTCAGAATAGTTTTGAAGGATGGGAGGAATGGTCTTGACCTGATGGATACAGACAAGGAGTTCCAGGCCTTAGTAACCTGATACAAGAGCAAACAATGCCTCGCAGATTTGATAGGTTTGTGGACAGACGAGTTTTTGGTCATTGGATCATAATGACCGACTGGGAATATAGTTGTGTAGAATGTTATTTAGTGTTGGACAAGTAGATGAATTTGGGGTAATTTTATAGGTGGTAATAACTAATAAGGTGTGTGTATATGTTACTTGATGAAGTGTTTCTAACCAGTTTAGGCTTTTTAATGATATACAGTGGTGGGTTCTGAAAGGGTTATTTGCTGCAAATTTAGTAGCTTTGTTATAGCATTGTTCAAGTTTTGATTTTTGTGATGGCTGAAGGTTAGTAAGGATGGGAACACCATAAATAATTGTGAGGAGGAGATAGGCAGTGGCAAGTGTAGTTTTATTTGTGTCTTTTTTTTTTTGCTCTATAAAGCATCCCTATTTTTTTCATGAGTTTTTATATGTAATTTTGTATATGCAGGATGAATTTAAGATTAGCATCCACTATCATACCTAATAATTTGTTATGAAAAGTGACTTCAATGGTTGTATTATCAAGCGAGAGGACCTTAAATTTTGTTTGTTCATGAAAGGGATTTGGGGTAAAATGTAGTAGTTTGGGTTGAACATGAGTTGTGAGCTACAAAGCCATGTTTCTGTTGCTGTTAAAGCTCCCTAAGTACATTTTTTTGGAGGTGTGCCATGTTGTCAGATGTGCAAATAACTGTGGAGTCTTCTGCATACTGTATTAGGGAGGCTTTTGCGTGGGTATGTGGAGGGTGTTGGTGAGAATGTTAAAGAAAACAGGAACAAGCACAGAGACTTGTGGTACACCAGTTGTGACTGGGAGGTATAGAGAGAGGGTGGAATGCCTTTTTACTGATAGAAGCTTATTGGATAGGTAAAGTCTGAACCATAGAAGGGTTGGCTGAGAGAGACCTAATGAGGATATTCGAAGTATAAGTTTGCTGTGACAAACTGTGTCAAAGGATTTAGACAAATCTAGAAGTAAGAAATAGACTAGTTTGCTGTTATTTCTAGCCTTGTTGACAGGATCTACATAGGTTAGGATTGAACAGACAAATTGTTGAAACTCATGAGATCATAAGGTCAACAATTCAGTACATCAAATCTTTCTGACTGAGACTGCAGTTTAGTTGAGATCAGGAAATCTGCCCTTTTCCATACTGTAGTGCAATCTCAGAGATGGTATATATAATTAGCAGGGGGTGTGGGGGGGTGCAGGGGGGCTGCTACCCTGCAATAACATTGTTTCTATTCAGTGCGGGTGTTTGAGTTTTTTGTCAACAGACTGAATTGTTGACCATATGGTCTCGACCATATTACTTTTGATAATTTGTCCATTTGATCTTTTGAAATAAACCCCATTATTAGTACTATGGGAGTGATAGAAGCCATGTTGTGGGAGGGATAGGAGTTCTTCCTGCAGTAGACAGTTTAGCAATTGTTTTTGAATACATTTTTCAAATATTCTGGGGAGGGGGATAAGATTGCTTTATGTCTAAAGTTAGTAATGTTTGTTGAATTTTCTCCTTCGTGCAGAGGGATAATGTGTGACTTTTTCCAGAGAAAGGGAGCATGGGATTCCTGGACTGACCTATTTATAAGGATTGATACAGGGTAGGCAATGCTGTCGGCTGCTATTTTAAGGTACTTAAGTGAAATTTCATCAGCTGATGTAGAGCGTGGCTTGAGTTTGCTTAAGAGTAGTTTTATATAGGAAGTGGTCACATGTTTGACAATGAAAATGGATGTGGTGATACATGGCTGCTGGGCAGGGTGGCTTTTGGGTGCACAATGTAGATGCACTGTTTTACATTGCAAAAATAGTAAATGTAATACATGTTAAAGTATACATTTCATTTAATTGTATTTTTTTAAACAATGTGCAGATTAGGATTTAGGTGGTTCTTTTAAGCAAGCTAGTGTGTTTTGAGGGTCTGTGTCTTTGTCTTGTGTGTGCAGTGCATAAATATTCATTTTAGTTTTAGCAACTAGCTTAAATATGGAGGATTTAAGAGAAAAGTTATAATTTTCATGATGTGACAAGGAAGCAGATAAATTGTTGATGATGATGGCAATAGTGTAGGTAAATGTTTGATGATTAGCCAAGAGTAGTACAGTGCACTAAATGTTAGTTATTATCATATCCTTCTACTTCCCATGGTGAAGGGTTTGATTCCATCAACCTTCTTTTGCCTAACGTGTGACCTTGAGCAAGTCATGTAACCAGACAGTGCTTTGAGACAAATAAGAATTTGAGCTAGGATTCTTAGTGATCTCATAGACTTCATGTCTAGTAACTACCTGTGAACCTATCTACCTATAAACTACAGACAGCAGTAGGGCAGTATACTGTTAAATGATCTGACTTTGTATCACATGCCACTCTCTCCACTTCCTGTTACATGCCCTGCTATAAGACAGAAACTTGAAATCTATAGCCATGGCTATTATATTAATTTGAAGATGCTTAGAGACTGTCCTTATTTTACCTCTTCAGTTGTCATTACCATTTAGTTTGAATACTAATTACACATGCACGCACACGCACACACACACACACACACACACACACACACACACACACACACACACACACGCACACACACACACACACACACACACACACACACACACACGCACACACACACGCACACACACACACACACACACACACACACACACACACACACACACACACACACACACACACACATGTGTGTGTGTGTGTGTGTGTGTGTGTGTGTGTGTGTGTGTGTGTGTGTGTGTATTTTATATATATATACATATTTAAATATTGTCATGTGCTAGAAAGGTATGCATGGTTGGGATGAGGAGGGCAAAGAGGCATCACTAACCAGTACAAACCTAAAGGAAGTTTAAATTACTAAAACATTTATAAAGCCTCATAAATTCCTTCAACATTTCCCAGTTTGGGCTCAACAAAAAATATGTGGGAACCTTTATTCTACCAAGTGGAAGAAAAGCATTTTTACAACAAAAGCCAGACAAATTCCTAATATCAAAATATACGTTTGTACCACAAGTTCCTGCTCAGTTTGTCCTATTTATAGTTGACAGTCAGAAACACATTGGCTGACACATTGAGCAAGTGATAAGAATATTACACAACCTAAACAGGAAGCAAAGAAGATTGAAAGGAACAACTTATTACAATAGAGGAACTGGAAGGAAAACAATATTAATTATATCAGGTTTGTGATTACCTAGGGCAGCAATACTTTATTTTAATCTTGACGTTCATAAGTAAACACTGGTCTATTTTGAGTAGTGATGCTGTAATTTCTAGATATATCACCTATGGATGTAATTCTGGTTACAGGCATAGCAAGAACGTAGGGAATTGTTAAACCAAAACAGATTCATCCCAATCAGCTTATTGATTCACAATAGGAAAGGTTGCCTTCAATATGTCAGTGTGGTAGATGTCTTCACTGTATGAATGTTTTAACTGGTTACATTTTTCTAGCAAGAATATTAGTTTTAACATCAGACATGTCATTACTTACAACACAAAGATTTTTTTTTGCATATCCAATGTTTCCCATATGAAACAGAATGAAAGAAAGTTAAAAGGAATAATAAGTGCCCATTTAAGTGATATTAGGTGGAAAAAAACGTTGAAGTGCATTTTACAAGAATTTTATTTCACATTCCATTGTCCATTTTGTGTTTATAGAGATAGACACCATCAAATTGATAATCAGTGGTCAGATGTTACAGCTTTGTTCAGTAAGAAATAAAGTTTGGGATTATAAATACAGGGTGCTTTGTTCTACCCAGGGCTAAATGTTTAGTATTAGTTCTTATTTGTGAAGTTCAAAAATATTTTTTTACTCATTATTTAATTAAACTAATACATAGTCAATTTTTACTATCTACTGTGTTGGTAGGATGTTTTACACTTTATTTTGATGGTATAAAGGTTGACTGTAGTTTGTTTATTTTACTTCATTTCAGTAAGTATTCATTGTTTGTATTTCTTTATATACCTGTCATGTGACCTTTTATGTTACATACATATATACATACTTACATACAAATATTTCACGCATGGGCAATAATGCCCTTCATGTCTACCAATACACGAAAACAGTTGATCCCATAATGTGTCCAGACTGTTTTTAAATATATCTCAACTAGTGTTTGCCTTAATGTAGTCTATCCTCCCCATTAGCTACTCTGTCTCAGAGAACCAATTAATACACTTCTCATTCTTATAGAATCTTCTACATAGGTTGTCTGAGGATTGTACTATTTTCTGATAACCCCAAACAATCCAAGAGGAAGTTGTCTTTAAATGCCCTGTACACCTGAATATGGTTTCCTATTAAATATCTTATGAGACACTGTAAAAAGTTTAGATATTTAAGTCTTTCATAATAATTAAAATTTTCATATCCATTGATACCCTTAGTATATTTCCACTGTACTCTTTCCAGTTTATTCATGCTTGTTTTCTTATAAGGTTTCCATGTTGTTATTCCATACTCAAGTTTGGGTCTAATGTAACTAACTAACAAATAATAACTATATCATTTCCGATGTGCTAAACTTTATAAATCTTTTCATATAACCTATAGTTCTATAACTACCATTAACCAGTTGGTTGATGTGATTAGAAAAACTCAAAACTAGGATAACGTCTACACATATATCAAGGTCCTGAAATGAATTTACAATTTCAATCACTGTGGGCTGTATTAAATATTTACCTTTATGTCTCCCAAATCTTATATGCTTAGTTTTTGATGCATTTATCAGCATATTATTCTCCTGCATCCAAATGGTCAATTTAACTTTTGCAGGCATGCCCTATTTGTCACACATGTAATCAGTTTACCCATTTTCAAGTCATCTGCACACAGACTGAAGAACACCAAGGAGAAAAAAAAGAAAGATCTGATATATACAATCTAAACATACATGGGCCTAAGATTGCACTGTGTAGGACACCCTGATTGTAACCTCAAAATCCAACTGTCCAATCGCTGTATGAAACTTGCGATGTCTTATTTGTAAGCCATGCAGCTATCCTTCTTATCAAGAGTACATAAATACCTAGTTGTTCTAATTTATTCATTAGTGTTTTTTGTATGACCCAATCAAATGCTGAAGTTAAATCTATATCAATTACATCATAGCACAATTGTGTTATTCATAGCTGTTATTATATTATTATAGAACATCATGTTATAGACAGTAAATAATAGATCTCTTTTCAACATATGTGTAGGGCAGCACAGTGATGCAGTGGTTAACATTGTTGCCTCACAGCAAGAGATTCTCCGGTTCGATTCTCAGCTGGAGTGTCTTCTGTGTGGAGTTTGCAGGTCCTCCCTGTGTTCATGTGGGTTTCTACCGGGTGTTCCGGTTTCCTCCCACATTCCAAAGACATGCATCTGGAGCATTTCTCACTAGGCCTCCACTGAAAATGGGCTCTGTCCCAGTCAGACTTTCCCAGTAAATGAATGTTAAATAAATAAATATGCATACTGATATATGGTTTCAAATCCCAACCTTTACAATTCTGACAATATTTTATACAATATAACTTACTCCATTATTTTCCATAGCATGAAAGTAAACTTATTGGTGGGTTTGTCCTATATCCCCTTTCCCTTAAAGACCAGTTTAACAAGTGCATGTCTCCAGTCTTGAGGAATCTCCCCATATTTGTATGACCTAAAAAAAATAACAGATGTAATGGTACTGTAAGTCCATGCCGAAGTGTTCTTAGGTCATTATTTCTAATTCCTTTTCCTCCCTGTGCTTTGTTTGGATCTAGTTTGTGCATTTCTTTTTCAATATAATATAATGTGATTTCAGTATCCAAGGTTATCTGGATGTCACTAGGACAATTTATCGCCTCCTTTGCAGAACCAAACTGTTTTACATAACATTTTGCAAATATATCTTTAGTCTGTAGTGTCTGAAAATACATTTTAGAATCTACACACAGTTTATCAATTTGTATGTATTTACCCCAGCACATCTTCTGTATCTATAAAATGGTTTCCTATTATGTTCAATATCTTTATACAAATTTTCTTCACATTTTTCTTGATCTTGTCTCACACTATGTTTAATTTGACTGTTCAGCTTGTTTATTTCAGTTTTCAAAGTTGTACTTTGGCCTCTTTCCTATTTGTTTTCATTTTTTGACTCTCATCTTAATCAAGTATCTTGCTCTTATATAAATATAACCTTCCTGACATTGCATGTATAGAACATGATGTTAAACTTTTTTTTTTGCATTCAAATAGTTTCTCTTTCAAAAATGTTCACATTCCTTCAGCAGTTTTTCCACTGAATGCATCACTCTAATTAGTTTTACATAGTGATTGTTTTGCTTCCATATAATCTGTTATTAATCTTCTGTGCATTGGTTTAGATTTGAGTTTGGACAAATTATCTAGCAGCAAATTAATCTTTATAATCCTGTGATTACTGCATTTCAATGGTGGTAAAACATGACATAAAGTAACAGAAATTTCTTTAGGAGTGCAAAAAATTACTAATATGTTTCGTTCCCTGGTAGGCTTCTTTTTTACAATTTGAAACAATTGTTGTTCATGAGCATGTGTTGTTAATAGTTTCCTTACTAATGTTGTTACTCCAGTCACTTTCTGGTAATTTTAAGTCCCCAGCCAATATTATTCTTCCCTCCTGTGTTCCATGCAAGAAATGTACGAATTCCTCTAGGTCATCAGCACTTGACTTTGGTGATTCATAAACTCTAACAATTGTTATATGTTCCGGGGTTGTCTTTATTGTCACAGTTATACAATCTATATCATTGGTGTTATCACTGAACATGTAATAATCACAGGTTTCATAACAATCTTTTTTTACACCTTTGACATAGGCAAATTTACATTTATACAAAAGTAATCAAACTGTATTAACAAATTAACATTAACAAACATTATACTTCATATATATCGCTATATATCATATAACCTAAGCAACATTACATAAATTATTCAATTCCTGCCCCTTTTTTAAATAAGAAACATCTTTATTAAACCATCATTTATGACATAAGCAATCATACATTTATCTAAATTAAAACAAACAACACCGACACAATCCTAGTTGCAAGCATTTTACATCACAAACCATACTGACACACTCCCAGTTGCAAACCTGATACATCACTTATAATCTACCCAATCATTTTCAGTCAAAAATTATATAGCTCATTTAAGTCCTGCCTTCTTTTAAACCTCATTTTTCCCCTGTATGTATTCTTTCCATAATTCCCATTTTTCCTATCTAGTTTGCTCCTACCCTTTTATAAAGATCTCAATCCCAGCTGTTTTATCTCTGTTACTATATTCACTACTTCTAATATAGTTGTTTTAGATTTTGATTTCTACTTCCTAGTAATTGCTTTTTTGGCAACCACCATAATTAGATACAGCGAGGCCTTACCATGTCTAGGCAATTCTGATTCTGTATCATAGCTCAGAAAAATCATCTTCCTCATCACACCAATCTGCCCACCCAACATGTCCGACAATGTATCCTGCAGTGAATCCTTAAAGTCTGTCAGTCCACCACACTCCAAGAAAATATGTTGCCAAGTAACCCTTTCTTTCCCATAACACCTCCAACATTTGCTGTCTACTTGAGGAAAAATTCTCTGGAGTCTACTTGGGGTATAAATATATATGTGTAAACATTTCCAAGCAAAAATTCTAAATCTTCTAGATTTTGTTGCATATTTGGGAGATATACATATATTCTTCCATTCTTTCTTAGCAACCTTTAATTCCTATCATAACATCTCTGCCTGATGTTTTATTAGACTGTCTGTTACAGTAAAAATATCTATGGCCTGACAGAACTGGTTTCCAGTCATTGTTCGTGAACCATGTTTCACAAACAATAACAACATCAGTATTGTTGGAATGTAGCAAATTTTCCAATAAAAAAAGTTATTATTAATGCTCCTAGATTTAATAACCATCAGAGATGCATCAAAGGTTGCCATCTATGAATTCAATTTTCAACCTGGCAAAAATCATGCCTTGTGTTTGTCAAATAATATAGCAATAACCCACGCTTGGTTGTGGGTAATGCGGGATTTACCCACACCCAGAAGTGGGTTATTGCTATTATACTATGACATTATTTAAGAAAAGAAATAATTACTTTTCTTAAATAATGGCATTGTATAATGCCTCTTTGCTGCCCTTCCGCAGCTGTCTGGTATCCGCGGCAGTTCTGATGTACTGCGCATGCCTACACAGTACATCAGAGCTGTGGCCAAAAGCAACAGAGAAAGCAAGATCTCCGTTGCTTTTTACTGTTTTGCTATGTTAAATGGGTTTAACATAGTGAGACAGCTTTAAAATAAGCAATGGATGTCCGTTGCTTATTTTAAAGCTGTCTCACTATGTTAAACCCATTTAACATAGCGAAACAGTAAAAAGCAATGGAGATCTTGCTTTCTCCACTGCTTTTTTTTTTTAAACCTGTCTCGCTATATTAAATGGTTTTAACATAGCGAGACAGCTTTAAAATAAGCAACAGAGATCTCTCCGTTGCTTATTTTAAAGCTGTCTCGCTATGTTAAACCCATTTAACATAGCGAGACAGGTTTAAAAAAAAAGCAATGGAGAAAGCAAGATCTCCGTTGCTTTTTACACACTGTGTCGCTATGTTAATTGAGTTTAACATAGTGAGACAGCTTTAAAAAAAGCAACGGAGATCTCTGTTGCTTTTTTTAAAGTTGTGTCGTTATGTTAAACTCTTTTAACATAGCGAGACAGTGTTTTTAAAAGAGACTTTTACTAATGGAAAAAGTCCGGGCGACCGGACCTTTTTCCATTAGTATAAGTCGATTTACAACGTGCACGCTGGCCAATCAGCATGCACGTTTTGGAATATTAATGGGGGGGGTCATGGTATAATGCAAAATATCTGCTGTAAAAATTATCTTCCTTGATCTTGACAAGTGCACGCCATCCTGTCTGAACATGTGTGCCCAAAACTAGGCTTGGATACTCTACACATTTTCTTTTTTTAAAATGGTACATTTTTTCATGTAGGTATTTGCCCAAAATATCTTTGTATTCACAGTGAACTGACTCTCCTTTCTATATGTGATTTGTGAAAAATATGTCCTAACACGAGTGCAAGATATACTATCTGAGAGGGCTGTAAGTTCCCTACTAACAGAGTTCATGTGGATGAGATCATTTTACCAACATCAATAAAAACAGATCGATATTTCCTAATCTTAAGGCAGTGTAAGGCTTTTCCAACACCCTCTAGTTTTGCTGCCGGGAAGCATAAGACTAACTGATGTTCATTGGCTTTTCTGCAAATATAAGTTCCTCTAATATCTAAATTTCCAATTACAAGAATATCTTTTCTGACCAGATCTGAAGAATCTTCAGTTTCTAATTCAGTAATATCTACTCTATTAGTTGTTACAAAGGAATGATTTTCATCACCATTAGTCATATTAATCCCACTGTTTTCATTGTTTATTACATTTGCAAACATGGCTGAGCCATGTTGTCAACGTCTGTCTTTCACCTCTTTTTTTCTTAAAGTAATGTTCTTCATTCCTTCCATGTTTAATTTTGATTTCTTCCTTTTCACCTGTGTCTTTCCTCTTTTATCTACATTCTCTTTTGCAAAAATTATGTTTTTTTCTGTAGGCTGAATGTTTTCTGATAGAAAAATTATATAATTCTCTGTAATCTGTGTGTTATATAACAAAGCAGTGTCCCTTTTAGTATGTATCCACTTTGCTTTATAAACATGAATCACTTTATTTTTCCTTCATGGTATTTGTTGCAGATTTCATCCTTTATTTTTTTTTATTTTATCATAAAAATGGAAAAAGACAACTATATTCAATAGTTAAAAACAAACCAAACGGTTGAAAAAATTAATTTATTTCAAATACTAGCAAAAACATTCAGTAAGTACTTTTGTCCCATAACAGAGACTTCTTCAGACTGAATGAAACTTAAACAGGACTTATATACAGAACTGTTAATGATTAAATTGATTAATTGGATCAGGTTAATTAATGCTTGACTTTCTTCCTTTTCAGAAAGATTTTGAAATTTTCTTTATCATTAAGTCCTGGAGGGTAGCATGCATCTAGCCTAACCTGCCAAACATACTCCCTCCAGTCAAATTCTTCATCTTCAGCATTAAATAAAAATTCATAATTTATTACCTGATCCAAAACAACAACTTTAAAATCAACTTTACAGTTACTGGTGTTAAAATGCTTGCTAAGAATATTTTTCTAAATATGTTGTCTGTCTTATGTGTGCCACATGTGAATCTTTTTATGTTGGGAGAACCACTAGTGAGCTTCATTCGAGGATTTATGAGCATTTATATGTTCTATGCACTAAAAATACCAAAAATGCTCTCAGCAAGCATTTTAACACCAGTAACTGTAAAGTTCATTTTAAAATTGTTGTTTTGGATCAGGTAATAAATTATGAATTTTCATTTAATACTGAAGATGAATTGGACTGGAAGGAGTATGTTTGGCAGGTTAGGCTAGAGGCATTCTACCCTGCAGGACTAAATAAACAACAAAGGTAGAATTGCAAGTAAAATGACCTGGTATTGGCCACATTTTATCACTGGTGCTAACCTCAAAATAAGAACCTTCCTGTATAACTCTGCAAAAATTACAATCCTGACACTTGAAAGTGCCTCTATTCCCCCTTCTGCTCTCACAAGCAGAATTTTCTTTCTGTAACAATTCTTTGAAGTTATTGGCCCTCTTGGTAATACTACTGATAGTGGGGCGATTATAAACATTATTAGCAACAAATGGAGAATTTTAGGTGCACATGGAGATTTGATGTCCATTATAGGGTCTAATCCAAATTTTGAGGTTAGTACCAGAGATAAAATTTGGCCGATTCTAGGTCATTATACTTGAAATTCTACCTTTGTGGTTATTTAGTTAGGTGTGCATCCTGCAAAGCTTTTTACATTGGCAAGACTAAGAGGCAGTTGAAAAACAGGATGCATGAGCATTATTATGCCATTAAAAATAAAAATATGGACAATGCCTTGGTCAGGCACATGTCTTTGCAGGAAGCGCACACCAAGTTTTATTTTGCAGTTATAGACCACATTCCAGTGGGTTACAATGGAGACAGAGAGTTTGTTGTTCAATGCCTATAACGCACCTGGATTGAATGCAGCAGTCAATTATAAAGTTATTTTCCAGAGAAAAAGTGTATGCGACAGGTGCAAATGAAAATGTAAGCACTGTCCTTTCTCTTACTATATGCATTGAAAAAATATGCTTAATATATACATATGTTTTAACATATTGTAGCTTTTTTCTGGTGTTTTAACCTATATAAATGCCCCTTTTAACTAATGTGAAAGTATTGCATGAAAGCAGGAGTGTTACTTTAACTGGAAGTTTGCATATTGTATTGTCTTTGATGAAGTACACTTGTTGATTGGCCACTATTTAATTAGATAGGATTTATAACATGTTTAGATTACCAGTTTTCTTTAGTTCTGATGAAGGCCTTTTTGAAGGTCAAAAGTGCTTAACCAGAGTAACACTGTGGAATTTCAGCATTTTTTGTGGATTTCTATGAAGATTAAAGTCCTTTTGTACAGAGCTCCTGGTGCTACCTCATTTTTTAGTGATTTATGTGATTTTTCATTTTGTTTCACCTAGAAGCTGCTATATAGTTTGTTTTATTTACATTACCATCCATACTTAAGACAAGTCCCATGACACCAGGAAATAAAGAGACAACCTACATACCACATATATAATAGTTCTCATAAAAAGAAACATTGTCTACTCACTTCCATATTCATCATAAATGTATTTATATTTATGTATGTATGTTCATAGGTTCATAGGTGTGTACTAGGCTAATGGCCCTGAAGTCTTTACAAGCCTAGCCCAAAAAAATTACCCAGGCACTGTGCCACCCAATGTTAGTTCACAGTGCCCATATCCAGTAGGGCAACTGGAATGATCCCTGGAGTGAACTTTCTGTTACCCATCCACTCGTTAAGATTTATCTTAAAGTGGGCCAGTGAGGTGCTCTGCTTGGCATGAATGGGAAGCCTATTCTAGAGTATGGCCAGTATTTGGGATATGAACCTGTCCCTCCAGCAAGTTCTGTTAATTGTAGTAATGAGGTTGTGATCTCTGGAGCATGTGGCATGGGGGGAGGGGGGGTGGGATTTCTTTAGGTGTAGCATTTCAAGTATGGCTGTATCAGACATGGCTTTGTAAGTCAAGCAGAGATCACCTCTAAGTAGATGATACGAGACTGAGAACAGATGAAGTTTCTTGATTCTGTCCATGTAGGATGTATTTAAGGCCTAGGATCCTTTTTGTGAGGTACTTTTGTGGCCTGTCCAGCTTTTGTAGGTGTCTGGTCAGGTACATGCCAAATGGGGCATTATATTCGATGATTGGTCTAATGAGGGATGAGTAGAGAGGGATGATGACCTCTTTCTTCCTGAATGTGAAACCTTTAGTTATAAGATGTGCCTTGTAGAAGGACTTTCTGACCACAGTGGCAATGCAGTGGTCAAAGGTGAGGTAGCTATCGACCTGGGTGCCCAGATCTCTTATTATGTTCTCAGTGGGCTCCCATCAATGTGGTAATTCATGGGAACTGAGTTTTTTTCCAAAGGGGTTGATAACGCATTTTTTGGCGTTAAGCTTCAGGCCATGGTTCCGACACCAGTCATTGGTATCCCTTTTGTAGGATGTCTGCATCACTTGGGGAGTTGATAATGACTCCTAGCTTGCAGTCATCAGCAAACTTGGTCAGCCAGAGTTCTTTTTTGTTGACCTGGACTTCTGAGAAGTCGATGCCAAACAGGAAAGGGCCCAAGACCGAGCCCTGTGGGACTCCACTCATGACTGATTGACAGTCTGACTTGGAATCTGCAACTTTTACTCTGTGGGTCCTGTCTGTGAGCCAATTTGCAACCCACCTAGTGATGTAAGGATTGATGCCTAGTTTGGTGAGTTTATCAATGATACCTGAGTGGGGAATGGAATCAAAGGCCTTGGCCAGGTCAAGGTAGGCTGTAAGCACTGCCTTACCCTCATCCACAGCCTTGGTGACTACATTGAAGAAGTCAACCAGGTTCAGCAGGCAGGCTCTCCCCTGGACAAAGCCAAACTGTGTGGGATCAAGAGTTTGGAAATTGCCTATATCTTTGTTAAGCAGGTCCATGATAATGCACTCCACAGCTTTGCATACCAGACTCATCAGGCTAATGGGGCGATAGTTCCCAGGGTCTGTAGTTGCTCCCCCTTTATGGAGAGGGATGACTGTAGCAGTGCGCCATTCATTAGAGAAAAAGCCTGAGGTAAGGCTGTGATTGAACAGGTCACACTGATGTGGTGCCAGTTTGTTTTGTAGCTCAGGTAAGATGCAGCCAGGGATATTATCAGGTCCCATGGATGCTGTATTCTTGGATTTGGACAATGCAGCTTTTACCTGTGCTGAATAAATGGTGGGTACCAGGCTTTCATCTGGTGTTGTGATAAGGCCCTTGGGGGGGTAGAATTGGCACTGAATCTGTCGGCCAGTATTATGTATTTATTTAATACATTTGTTGACTAGGATTGTCAAATAAGAAAGCTTCTGAGGTTCAAAATCTCGATAAAAAGCTCAGTACCTGCTGTCCAATAAGGAGCTTGATGCCCTGGATCCCATGTTGGAAGCTGTGGGTACCCACATATTCATCCAATTACTTTCCAAAGGTATGAATTGATGGGGGTTGAGTTTAATTTAGAGCAGGGTTTATTCAAGTTGTATGGAAGTCACTAAGCATGACAAACACTGTTGGAAGGAAGAGGTCAGTGCAGGGGAAACTTCCTTTCTCTATAGGGCAGCAATCTCAGATATAATTATATCATATAAATGAGTGATACAAGGGACATGGAGAGCATCGTGGATTTGTTTTTTTTTTACTTTGATTTGAATTTGAACTCCTGACATTGATTGGGTGGTCAGGGAACCACTATGAACAGAAGTAAGACTGACATCGTCTATTTGAATCCTACCTAAAGAAAATTGCATATATACAAGAGAACCCACCAGCATTTTTGTGTCATTTACAAACATTTACCAGATGGATGCCTACAAAATTAATTATGCTGTTGTACAAAAGAAGCAGTGGGGAAAAATGTCTTGGAAGAACTAATGCCAACAATAGACTGGTGAGTCTGTTGAACTGACATGCAAACCACAGAGTGAGAAAAACATTTGTTTCACTACTAGCAGATTCATGACTGACATCATGAAAATATCAATAATTTGATTTAAATCAGAAAATAGCCTTAAAAGAAAGACTACTAATATGTGACCAAAGAACACTGGTAAAAATGAAACTATGCTATCTGGAAAAGAAATGCAAGCAAAAACTAGACGCTGCAACAAAATCACCACAACTAGAAGGAAGATGAAAACAAAAACAGACTACCTCAAACCATAAACATTCATTTTCACTATTCTTGAAACTTTCAATGCCCTACATTAATGAAATAGCCCTCCACAAGTTTGATTTTCCTAAACCCCATAACAGTTAATTTTACTGAGTTAAAGTCCAAAGGGACTATTTTCCTGTATTATATGGATTTAATTGCAAAAGAAAACTATGTGAAGTAATTAAAATATTGTCTAGTCTTTTATTTTAAAAGGTGCCCTAACAGTCATTTTTCTACAAATGATAATAGGCATGTAGTGTTGGACAATGCTGGACAGTTTCAAAGAATTTAGGCAGCACCAAGAGGTGGACTGGCATTGTCAATATCACCCACTCTGTTGGATACTATTACTTGCATACTTGCATAAATACAAGTTTGTTATATAGATAGATAGATAGATAGATAGATAGATAGATAGATAGATAGATAGATAGATAGATTATTTCATTTAGGGAGTACAAACTGTTATTTATGTGCTGTGATTGTTGCAAACCAGTGTCAGGGGACTCTTTGTCTCCCTCCAATGCTGTCTTGATTTGAGAGTGAGCATGTAAAATAAAATAAATAATTCTGTGCATCTCTCAGGGAATATTTGAAAGATACATAGTACCAAAATCCCTTCCTGCATTTTAACTTTATCTTTTTAATGCTGAAAAAAATGAAGGAATGCTTGACTAAAGGTGGTCACAAGTTCATCTGATCAAAATGAAATGTGTTTTGGAAAGTCAAAACTCCCACACTATAAGTGCAGTGTCTGTGTGCTCTACACTACCAGTACAAATGTAATTTTTTTTTTTTTTTGGGGGGGGGGGGGTTGCTCAGTCTTGGAATAAAGACATAACCCCATTTTTGCAGTCCTTTTGCCTGTTTGTTATGTTTTCTAAATTGTGAATCGTACATAGCAAATACTCAGAACTGGACAGCACAGATTACAGTCTCTAGAAAACTGAAGATAGATGTTACCCTTCTGGTGGGCAAAGTTTCAGAACTTGAGCATCAATTGTCCAAGGCTCAGTTCCCGGAGCTTCCATTTGGCTCCATAGAAAACAACTGTTACTGAAATATACCAGCAATGATGGCCTTTTTGGTTCAATTTCCCCCATCTTCAAGTTGGTGTGACAGTGGGGTTAGTGTGTGTGTGTGTGTGTGTGTGTGTGTGTGTGTGTGTGTGTGTGTGTGTGTGTGTGTGTGTGTGTGTGTGTGTGTATATATATATATATATATATATATATATATATATATATAATTTTATGGGATGTGAGGTGCAGAGCCACTCACCTACCTTGTAAAAACACTTAAAATATGTTTTTGAGGAGGTGTTTTTTGGGGGGAATTATAATTCTGTGATTCCAGTAATCGGGTTTTACCTTTGATGAATCAATGGAAGCAGACATAGACTATGCACCTCTTATACATAGAAACTGTCTCTGTTACACTGACAATCAAATGCCCACATCTCAGAGACAAATGTTAAAGAAAGAGTAAAAGGCACCCAGCCAGTGATATAAATCTGTACAATGCCTCTCCTCATCTTTGTATCACTGCATCCAGGAAATGAAAGAAGGTGTGGCATTTGAATAGTAAATTTCCCTCAGAAAATGGTGAGTACAATTCATATGAACAAAAGAATACGCAGCATCTAGCCTCAGATTTTATTTTACTCCTGTAGTACATCTTAATCTCATACAATAAGAATCTCATTATGGCATAACTAATTCACACAAAGTATTTGCAGAATAAAGTAATTAAGCAATGTTAAAATACAAATACTGCATTTGCAAGAAGGACCCAGACAACCTAGAGTCTTTAGCAAGTTCTATATTGGAGGCCCATGGGATATATGCAATCAACCCCTTAAGGGCAAACCAGTGTTTCAACTGTATAGCTTCTTAATGCTCATATGCTCATGACTTTTTACTTTTTAAGTCTTTACTGGTATACTCATGCCAAAAATGTCAAACCCCACTAGCTGTAAAAATGTATGTTTCAGCCTTGTTTTGACCTTGTCAGTACAGCATAACTGGCTTTTTTAGCTATACTTTAGAAACTCTGAACTTAAAATCAAGTGTGATGTCCATAAACATTTACCGAACAATTATTTGTATGACTTTTATACCCTTTGGTTACCAGCAACCATCACTGGAAAACTAAAAGAAAAAAACAAGTAAACTGCAATTAAAAAGCAAAACTACACAGAAATGAGAGAACTACTTAGTGAACAACATGAAAATGAAAGTAGTGCAGTACCAGACAAAACGGGGAAGAGACTCATTCATTAATGGTGGTTCAATTGGACATAAGCAAATTAAGGTAAACTCTAGGTGAGATACAGCTCCAGGGTTCAATAACCAGTTAGTACAATCACAACTGGTTACCACCACAGATGTCAAAAAAATTTCAGTTGTGCATTTGTAAGAGCAAAAACTGTACTGCGGTGGTGGTGCTGCGGTAGCGTTGTCGCCTCACAGTAAGACGTTGTCCTGTTCGATTCTCAGCTAAAGCGTCTTCTGTGTGGAGACATGCATGAATGGGCATACCTTCTTTGAAGGTTGTACATCAGGGCTGGCAACTCGGTACATAAAAATCTGCTGCCAATCATTAGCGGACTGGAGTTCCGCTGTGGCGACCCCTAACCGGGAAAAGCCGAAAGATACAATATTTGTAAGAGCAAAAACTGTCTTTATAGCAGGAAAGAGTTAATTCAAAGCACATAGGTTCTATATCTGATGGTCAGTGTATTCCAGATGTGTAGGTGAAATGAGTGTGCAAGACTTACTTCTCTAACAGATAAAATATAAACGTGTATTTGTAGATACAGCATTTCCTGAAAAATGTCATATACTCTACCTTACATGCATAAATATCGAATCAGAAGATCGTGAATGGAAATATGTCTGATATTATTGTTTATACAAGTGGAAAGCCACCTGCATTCCCCCAACTCACACAGGTTTCCATTACTCAGAGAAAATACAAATACCTGGCTTAGAACACAAGAAAAATAAAACAAATGTGTTTTCCTTTCTCCTTTAGTAAGCAGATTTTATGAAAAATATCACATCTAGAAGTCATTGTTTAAATTAATACAGGTCATGCACTTCAGCAGTAAAAAATGACACACATGAGGTAAGAAAGTTAGACAAAAATGTTCATATTTTATAACTCACATATCAACTTCAGCAAAAGGTTAACCCACATTTGGTAAACGCATATCTCATATCTTATATGAGGACAAAAATACATCCCAAGAGTCAATGGTATGTTTGTTTGCAGTTTTAATGACTGCTTTTGCATTATACA